>NC_081249.1:138936349-139239380 GCF_030490865.1 Poecile atricapillus | reverse complement strand
TAGCAGCAAAAGAGCAGAAAATATGTGCTGGGTTTAGGTATTTGTGCAAAGCGATGACACCATTGCTGTGCCTCTGCTGTGTCAGTCAAGTGATCAGAGAGCGCTAGCTGATGGATCTCCTGAGCAGTAGATCAAGATAAAATGATGGTTTGCATCCTTTCCTGGCTCCATGTTTATGAAGTATGGTTTTGTTTCTATTTTCTTCTGTAACACTCCCAGGCTTTTTCCTTCTAATGGTTCTGTTCAGACAAAATGCCACCAGAAATGTGTTTCTGATGACCTTTCCGCTGTCCCTGTATAACAGCCTGATGAGATTCAAATAAGAGCTGAAGCCTAATAAGAAAATTTGAATAAACAGAATGTACAGCCATTCACAATAGATGCATTTTTTATCTTTTTATTTTCTTTTTCTGCTTGATTAAAAAGCACAGTATGAATAAGGTTTTATAAGGTGAAAAGAGAACTCGGATTTTCATGGGATTTAATCTGATGTGTGAGAAATGTAAAGCTAATCTTCTATTTTGGAATGCTTTTCTTGAACTTATTGGCATGCATCTTCTGTTCCACTTTGCTAAATGTGTTTTTCAGCTTCCTTCATTTATGGATATGGAATATTAGGCATTGCTTGTCTTACTTGCCAAAGTTTCATCTATTCCTGAGCCAAGTGTGAACAGAGAATTTTCTAAAGTAGAGTCTAATGTGGAATTTGGTGAGAATTCAGGAGTTAAAACTATAAGCTATGCTGTCTACAAAATGAAATAACAAGGAGATTTTGTTCCATCAAATTTAGATCTGATTTCCTTGAAAAAAGTACCCTAGGTTCTCATATGAAATCACATTATTCATCCCTCTATTTTCAAATGATTAATATATTAATATAATCAAGAGACATATAAAAACTTTGAGACCACTCAGATGAGAAAATTTCATTATTATAAAGAAGCTTCCATTTTTTGTCTCAGAAACAGATTTCAGCATGTTTTCCAGGCATTCGCTACTTTTGATCTCTGAAGTTATCACAGAACAAACAAGAGAATAGGAAAAAGTGAACATTTTCAGAACACAATGAACTATGGTAAACCTAGACTCTTAATTTTGATGGAAAGGCACTCTGACTTTCCAGAGGAATGTTGGAGCTTTGCTTTTATAATATATTGCCTGTCCATTCAGTTATATGAAGATATATACACTCTTGAATTTTTTGTTTATTTTGCTTTCATGTTAGCTTGGATAGAAAATTTTTGAGTGTTGATTAAATTGTATGTATGGATTTTGATGATTTCCACATTACTACAGATAAAGCATAAACCTCAGAATTGTTGTAAACAAGTGAAATTAAATATAGGATGGGCTAATTTAGAATGCAGAAGAGCTGGGATTTTGCTACAATAGTTAAGTTTTATTTTGAAAGAAATTTATTGAATTATGTCAGAGGGAAGTTTCAGAGCCATTGACATATGGTGCTTAGAACCATACCTGCCATGCTGTCATTTCAAAGACATCAGTTATTATCTCCAATGCCCTGCAGATGAAAAGAACAAATTCAATCTCATTATTATACAGTACGTTCTTCACTTGAAAAGGCTCCATATTCCCTAGTCATGCCTATGAATTTAGTGCATGTAAGGAATTATATTGAACTGGATATGTAGACAACTATGTTGATCCTTACTCTGCTCTATATATAGCTTTATTAATTATTTTGAGCAGTAAAATGAAACTAAATTTAGGAGATTTGTAAAACATACTAATGGTGAGTTAATTTGGAACAACTAACTTTGGTATTTTATTCAGATTTTAATAATTTTTTATGATTTTTGCTCTCTTACTTCTATGACAATTGCAATAAAAATGTACATGCACAATCCATTTATAACTCTACTTTTTATTTCATTTCTTTTCTGAACCAGAAACTTGCCATACTTCACCTTTTTTGTTTCCCCTCTTCAAAAAGAATGCAGTACATATATCAGGATTGTTATGGTAGAAAATCCTTTATATTTCCAGTAAAATGTGTGAGGGATAGAATCGTTATACTGAATACATCAATATAAATATTATTATATTATTCTCAAGTGCATGATCATGTTTTAGTCATTCCTTCTCTTAAATTCACCATCCATTCAGACCTTGCCTCATTTGTTGCAGAGGATGACTTGAAAAAGGAACTGCAAAGACATTTTGGGATCTTTTTTGAATGCTTGTCTTTGCAATTGAAAGAAAGTTCTTTGTTTTTTGTTTGGTTTTTTTGTTTTGTTTTTAGGTTTTTTAATTAAAGCACCTTGCTTTAACATATATAATACAATTTTCCCTGCTATTATTAGGAATTTAGAAGTCTTTCAGTGCATACTCAGTACTCCCAGTATAAACAGCTGGATATCTGCACATGGAGGGGAAGCAGGCTACTGAGTTGAGCTCAGCAGCGCATCTGAGAAAGGAGGGTTCTTCCCTAGATCTGATTTTGTTCCTCTGACAGCAGGTAGTACAAAAAGAAGGGATGTCAAGGACTAAATACTCCAGATTCCCTGACTTGTGCTGCTATTTGCATATTTTACACTCCATCAGTTTCTCTCCAAAAGAAAGAGGTATGCATTTATAATATGACATTTGGTTTAACTTGGTATTGTTTATATAAGCTAAAAGGAAAATTGATTACCTTTCCAATTTTTTCCTCCTGCAACTCTGAAGAGATGTTTTTGGTCTCCTTTGATGTACTCTTACTCTGCATTTAATCAATGCTTCTGTATTTGCTTTGTCTTGTAGTTCTGTCCTTGCAATCTTCAAGAGCCTTATCATGTTTAGTTATTTTAAAGACCTCATAGAAAACACTGAAAACAATTATTCTTGGAAGCAATTCTGTCATCATCTCATTGATTTTGTCTGCATTAAAGCGATGTTTGTTTTTTTTTTAATTTCTTATGTTGCTGACTCACCCTGTCCTTCTCTACTCCAGATATGTACAGGGGTTTCTGTACACCCTCTGTCATTCTGTCTTCCAGATTGCTGTTCTAGTTAGCAATTAGTCCTTGTCCTTGCATCCTCTAGCTCTATTTCCACTCCATCCTGATAGACTAGTACATTTTGCTTAAGTTTATTCTGTCCCTGTTTGCCCCTATGACTGTTAATGGGGTTGCACGATGAAATATCTATTTTATTAGTATATAAAAGATCTATTTTAAAAGTATTCTGTCTTTACAGGAAGACTTGTTATTAACCTGAGAGTTATAACCCTCTTTTCCAGAAATCTCTGCAGTGAGTGGAATGGTACCAGCACAACCAAATGTGTGTTCAGGGGATGGAAACCTGGCTGGGGACACAGGAGGCAGGATCTTCCAGAGAAAGTCACAGTTGCCAAGAGGAACTGTGGAACAATGGTCTATTCCCCTGCCATCTCTCCCCAGATCTTTTACTTTATTGATTCCGTTTAGCTAAGTTTCTGAAAGTTAAAGACCCTCTCAGCTCATCTGTTTTGGCATGATCTCCACTAATCAGTATTAACAAGTCCCCCCAGGACAGGGGAGTGAAAAACAACTGCACTTATTGACTTCTTCATTTTGGAGGAGCTGAACTGTTTCCAGCAATTAAAGGCAATTTGAGTTTTCTGGGAAGTGTAAAAATTGGAGTAAGTAATAATAGTGTCTCTTATTTCACAGCCCTGCAGAGACTGAGCTGTTGCTCACTGATAACTCTCTTTTTTTAACCTTTGTGTGACCTCCAAGGGATTTATGACTCACAGTGAGAGAAAACAGTACTAATCTAGTGCCCTACTTGGTCTCAGATGTCACCTTTTTGTGAATAAAATGTGTCATCTGATCTTCTCTTGTGGCTCTGCTCCTTTGGAACACCATCAGGAGAAATGCAGTGTGGAGCGTTGGTTTACTAGGAGATGTATGGCAGGAATGTGAAGCCATGCATACACAGAATTTGTTAAGCAGCTCAAGTTGACTAGGCACAAGTAGCTAGAAGCCAAGGAAGTGAGATCCGATCAGACAGAACCTCAGGGCAAGGAATGACAAGTGATGACATAAAGATAGTTCCTTCTTACCTTGTTTTTGCACTTAGATATCTTTACAGTCTGTTTTACTGACATATACGTGTTTCATAAAATTGTGCCAAACCTGTGTTGCTATGGGAGGAGCTGCCTCCTGTTCCACTGTAAGGATTGTGGCTTGTTAGGAATTCTGCACTTGGGGAGGATGATGTAAGGTGCTGAAAACTCTTGGGCTTGGTTTCCAATCTAGAATTTGAGGTTGTATTAGCTACAATTAATGGGTATTCTTCCCTATAAGTGGACAAAAAAGACAAAAAGACTTCAGTTTCTCCTTTTTTTTTTTTTTCCTTGTTGTTGTTGTTGTTGTTGTTGGTTGGCTGGTTTGCCCTGCTTTGGTTTTACTTATATTACCAACTGAGGGACGTAGACTTAAAAGTGTGCTGAATTTTTTTCTCAGCATCTTTTTGGAGCTGATCCCAATCTGGCTTCACCTCAAATGTTCTTGCTGTTATAGCTTATCAAAGTAAATTATTAGCAAATTTTAAGGTTTTTTGGGTGCTGGATGACATCCCTCAATATCAGAGTGTGAGGTTGGTATGATGAAATAAAATCTGGTATATTCACTGATTTTTCGTCAAGTTTATAGCAGGGTAAAATTTGATACTTACGTGATATGACTATAATTTGAAATTAGTTCAGTCATTAAGTATTTGCCTTCTCCATTCTAAAGAATACAAGGGATTCTTCTTTTTTTATTGTTTTATTTCCTGGTTTCTTTTCTGTCATTGTTTTCATTCATATGATAGGTTCACATAACAAATGAATGTGAGAATTTTGGCTACTACAATCCATATGATGTGGAAAATGTTCCAATATAACTTGGAGGAAACAGGAGAGAAGCCCAAGAAAATCAGACAGAAAGGTTTAAACTTTGGATCAAAGTCAGCTCCTGCTGATATGGTACCACTCCAACACATCCCTCATCTTCTGAGAACAGTTCATGTGCCTTTCCATTAAATACCTGTTTTTTGTGAGCCCCAGAGCATTCCCAGAAGTTCTGTTATACCAGTTCAAATAATAACTGTTACTGCTAGGGTCTAAGTACTTTTATGTTCTGTTTCAGGTTGTGAGGCCTTAGGGTGACCAGTGCTTTCCAAAATTCTGGTCTCTAGCTTAATGCTGCAATCTGTAACTTTTATGTCTGAAGGCTTAGATATTTGTCATATTATAAATTTAAGAGATAAACTACCTGCATTTTTAAACCAAGATCATAGAAAATTATCTTTAAATAATCTTTGCAAATGCATTTCATTCTCTCTGGTTATAGTGCCTATTACACTCAGAGCTCAGAAAATACCTGGACATGTCCATAATTGAAAAGTTAATCAGTCGTGCTGCTTTTTTTTCATGACCCTCCAATGAAAAAAGCTGGCTATTGGGGAGCTATAGCCTCTAAGATGAATGATGAAAAAATAAGAGGTAGTATTTAAAAATACTGTGATTTGCCTTTATTTTTTTTTCTTTTGGGTGAAACAAGAAAAACTAATATGGAAACTTTGATTTGATATTGGTATCTTAATGGTAGCTTTCTTTAATACATGTCTTCAAAAAGTGTAGCGTTTTGAAGGGCAATTATTTCCAGACTTGTGCAGACAATAAACAAGTGATCAATGGTGAATATGTAGAATTGAAAAGAATGGGAAAGATGGCAAGCAGAAAGAAGTAAGATAGGCATCTATACTCTTTGTTAAAGAGCTCCGTGGTAATCAAGTTTTAGAGATTTGGAATTTTAAAAATTTTAGCTGCTTTCTTAAGTGATATATGCAGTGTGGGAGATGCAATTACATTGCTGCAAGCAAAGCTGCAGCAGAAATATATGCTGTAGATAAGCGTTTAAAATGACAGTGGTGCGTGCATAGAAGAAACCTGACAAGTTGTGAAAATTGGGACTATATCGCTGTATCACTTCTTCCATGATATTCTGGGAACTATGTTAAAAGGAAACAGGAATAATCCTAATGAAACATGATCTCTTCTCTATTCCAAACTGCTGTAAACTGAATCTGACTGGCTGCTGCACTGGTGACATTTTTTAATCCAGTATAATGGATTCCAGCACTTGTCCAGGCAGCTGTTGAAACTCCCCATGGATTGCAACCTATGCCATCTTTTTATCTGCCTGTTTTGCATTTCAATTATAATCTCCACCTCATTTTACCTCTTGTGATCACGTGGGTATCTAGCAAATGTCTACTATGAAAATAACAGTTCACATTAATCTGTTGTGTCAGTTGATAACTAAATCACACTTCACAGATAAAACTTGTTATTTATTTCCCATGTTTTCCAGGCTCAGTATGCTCATTGCTCCTCACTGAGTTTTGATCCTTTATTGCACTTAGTTTTAAATCTGTGATGGTCAAAACCCTCTTTCATGGACAGAATATATTTTTTCTTACTGTCTTGTTCATAAAAGAAAGTTGAAGTCCCAGAACTGAGGGAACTGAGCAATTTTTTCTTTTACCACTGTTTTGTATATACAGCGTTGGGTATGTCACTTAAGCTGCCTAAATTTAATGGTGTTTAAAATGAATACCATAATACTTAATTCATTGGATTATTGTTATCTAATTAATGAATCCTTTGAAAAACCCTTTGAAGTTCCCATTTATAAAGTGCTTTATAAATATGCAGTAGTCATAGCAATAAATTTATTTTATTTCTTGTGTTTAAGCCCAATATCACATGGATTTGGAAATGCTACTTTGTTTTACTCTCCCCACAAAAAGAGCTTCCTTTTGTGTGTCATAACTAAGTTCTTTCACTTCTCAGATCCACCTCTAAGTAATGATTGTTTCTTGTGAATAGATGTATCAAAGAGAATTTTAAAGATTTATTATTCATACTCCATATGAACCACTGGAGTCCTTCATTCTAAAATAAGCCTTTTGAAAAATGTAGATTATTTTCCTTTCAACCTTGTCTGCAGTTTAGAAGCATGCAGTGAAAATGTGCTGTTTACGGGTGAGGGATATGTCCTGCACTGAAAGTCCTAAAAAGGCCTGAACATGTGGAGTATTATTAATACTGTTTGGGACCATAAAATATTACCCCACAGCCCTGCAGGTGGGGTCTCAGCAGAGCAGAGCAGAGGGGCAGAATCTCCTCCCTTGCCCTGCTGCCCAGGCTGCTTTGGAAGCAGCCCAGGATATGTTTGGCTTCCTGGGATGCAAGCACACTTTGCTGGGTCTTGTTCAGCTTTTCATCCACCGGTACCCTCAGCCCTTCCCAGCAGGGCTGCTCTCAGTCCTTTCATCCCCCAGCATGTATTGACACCAGGGGTTGCCCTGTTGTGCAGGAGCTTCCACTTGGCCTTGTTAAACTTCATGAGATTCACATGGAAGCACTTTTACAGCAAATTGTCCATTTAAATTTCCTTCCTATATTAAAATCTACTCCAGTTTCATGTGATAAGAATCTTATGTCACAACGTAAGTACATCTCATGCATAAGTAAAAACATGGCTGTATTGAATACTTCTAAGATTAGGACCCAAGAATGTAATCCTCATCCTGTGTTAGAGCAAAATACTGCATTTTATTTATATCTTATAGATTTTTAGATCACCTTATTTTCAAAGTATTCCTCTAGCAAGTTCATGAGAATGAAGAACTAGGACAATTTAACAGCTGAAGTAGCTTTTCAGAAGGTTGCCAAGTTATTGGCATCACTGACAATTTGCCTGGCACTGTGAGGTCTAATGCAAGATGACTAACTTTAAGGCTGAAATATTAGCTGTAGGAAGGGCAGAGAACTGAGGCTATAGTTCTTTACCCAACTATTGCTTAATCATTTATATTTATTGGTTGAGAAAGGATTAAATAATATTTATCTATACAAGTATAGTTGACATCAATTTATGTGAGTTTATGAAACTAAAAGAACAGAATAGGCAGAACCTTTGTAATAAGCCTGAGAACAATATCAGTGTTACTTGAGTTTAGGGAATAAAATGGGGAAAATATTAATAGGCTGTCAGATAATAACACTTGTAATACTCTTGTAAGAATTATTCTTCATCATGTCTTTCACAAGCCTTTACAAATATTGGAAACACTGCATCTGCAAACTTTAATTATACCCTCACTACTCTGCCGAGAGTTAACATTTTTAACCCTGATGAAATGAAAAGTCATGAGGCAAGTTTGCCTTTTTAAAAGAATTTTGAACTGTCTCCTAATCTCGGAAAAAAACCCCAGAGCAACCAGAACATAGTCTTTTTTTTTTTTTTTTTTTTTTTGTATTTATATTTAATTTGCAATAATACCGCAGGTATTTTAAACATTTACTTATGTAACCATAAAAAACACTGAGATAAGTTTATAACATGATCAAAATAAGTATGAATTCATGAAGTCTAAAATTTAGGAAGCATTTTATAACAGATGAGAATAAATTCTAAAATCTAGCTTTTTTGTCCTTTTTAGTCTCAATTAACTAATTTTTACTTGCAATTGAGTTTTATAGTAGGAATACAGTAGGAATTGTTTTTGACATGGGGTTCATATGATAGTGTCACACGTTGTTACCTTTGTTGTTGGAAGGATATATGTGATATTAAAGTTTTGAATATTTTTCTTTGTTTCTTGTCATTTAAGAAGCAATCAGTCAAAGAATGAACAAGAGATTGATTTTATTGTACCAAGGCTGATTTCTGAAAGTGCTTATATAGCAACATCTCTAAAATGAAGTCTGGGCTTAGGCAAAAGCATCTGTTTTCAAAATTGTCACCCTGATTGACTCTGTGAAAGCCCACAGGAATTGAGAGACATTAGAGATACTGTAGCTTGAACCTTGATCTTTTGCATTTCTTTCTTCTAATAGCTCTACATTAAATACAAAGGAATTCTTAAAATGGAAAAATACTGTTGAAGAGATGATGGGTTTTTAAAAAAAGGGAGAACATGAGGAAACACTGTGCAATTGGTAGTTTAATTTCTAAGTCTTTCTGCTCTGGTTTTATTATTCTCTGTATTTAAATATTAATAGAGTCAGTGCTATTTAACCAAAGTCGTTTGTATCATCTCACTAACCTACGTGGAATCAAGGCAGAATGAACTTCAGCTCTCTAAGTGAGCAGGAGATAACAATGCAGCATGACACAGAAATGATTGAATTTGCCAGCAGTGTTTGTGCAATGCTTGCTAATTTACAAGGGCATTTTCAAGTGATTCAGTGGCTGGGATTCCTCGGGGGCAGTTCTCTTGGGCACTGAAACTGAGTCAACATTTAAATGGTTTTACTTTTGGAGTAGCTTAGAAAAATCATAAGTAAATAGATTTTTTTCATAATTAATACAGCAACTGCAAATCATGCAAGGATCATTTCCTTTTTGAAAGGAAAGAAAACTCTTCTCATTTGGCTGAGCATTTTGCACCGTATTTGTTAAAACTGTGAAGAAATGTAAAATGCAGATTGCTGGAATAAGACAAGACAAGTACTCACTGATCTGGATGAACCAACTCCCCACTTAGTAAATAGTGAATCTGCTGTAGAGGAAATAAATCGAGCTGTAAGTCCGAGATCTGAATTCTCCCTGTTTTGCCACTGATATGCCTGTGCCAAGGCATCCCACCTTTCCTTGCTTGAGGTCTGCTTTGGCTAGAAGCAGGAGAGGCAATGACCCCTTTCAAAATAACATCCAAGTAAATAATTTTGGAGTCACAATGTGTTATTTACATCCCTTAAGCGTTCCCTCCAACCTACAGGAACTCCAGTTGTTATTTTCTTTTGTAACATCCCCAATATATTTTAAAATATGACTATTAATGACCTGCTGCAGTGCCCACATTTCAGCAGCAGAGAGTAAGGATTGCCCTGCTCCTACAAATGTACTTTTTCTGTGTACTTGCAGGCTGATAGACATTTACCATGTTGGTGCAAGAAATACCTGTGCTCACTTGAATGCTGTAAAATCTAATAAAGCTAGAATTTGAGGGCTAAATGTCTCCTTTCATAACAGGAAGGAGAGTAACATTTTTCAAAGACATAGAGTGCCAGCAGGAGACAAATCTCCTGCTCTTGCCTTCTTGATTTCCTTCATGTTACTAGAAATCTAGAAAAAGTCAAAACAAAAGTATTTTAAATTAGACAATGACTTTGGTAAGTTGCTGGCTTCAATGAAACTCCTTAGACTTCATCTTTGCTAGTTGCCACCCATGGGTCTATATTAACTCTTTAAAATAAAAAATAAAATCTTTCTCACTCCATATAAGATAATATAAATAGCATATTGATGGAGTACTTGATGATTAAAGTCTTTTTCTCTTACAAAATCTATAGAAGAAAAATTATAAAATTCAATTCTAGAAGTCTCTAGGGAGATAGAAATCCCAAGATGGAAATCCTTTGTAATCAAAATAAGAAAAAAAAAAATATTTTCTTTGACGTTTTTTCAATGAGCACCTGAGATTTTGAACATTGCAAAAGAGGTTCCTGGAAGAGGAAAAGTTGCTGATTGCCTACAGAAGCACACTGGAGAATTCAGAACAAAATGGATGATTCCTCTGTCTCATATATAGCAAAACATTAGAAAGTTAAGCCATTGTTCTTACTAAAGAAGTAGTTCAGCTTCTAGGGTATGAAGACTGTTGCTTGACTCTTAATGTTGGTGTTATTGCCTATTTTACATGCCATTCCAATTCCTTGAATTTTTCTTGACTTCCCTAATTGTGAAGTAAAGACAAAATCTCACAGGATCCTTTGGCTGAATCTGCATCAGGGTCCTCAGCTTCTGTCTAAAGTCTAAGTACTTTAAAGTTTAAATAATTTTAGACTGAAGTCTAAATACTTTGGAACTTTACAGGTTTACCCAATGAAGCTCCTTCCCCAAATCTGTGTCCTTGTCACCATCTAGTAGTGAAATTTCTAGTTGTACTAAACTTCTGAAACTTTCAGCAGGCAACTTCTGTCTCTGAACTAATACTTATTTTTGCTAGGCTATTACCTAGAGAAAAGATGCAAGATTTTCTGTATTTTTGAAGTTCTTTTGCACATACTAAGATATGAGTTTTGGGTTTAGGTGATTGGTTTGGGATTTTTTGGTTGCTTTTCTTTTTGCATTCAAATGAAACCAGTTGGCTCATCTTCTTGTACAAATAACTCAAAAGTAAAACTAAAGAAGTGAAAGGACTGCTGAAAATAGAGTAGCACTGACAATTAATGGCCTGTTGCCTCTGAAAACTGCAGGTCAGATGAAATTTCTTTGACACCAAAACTGGAACTTCATATTTTAGTTCACATACATATTCAAACTTATATATGTGCATGCTTTCTTCATGAGAAATTTCATGCACCTGAAATTTCCATCACAATTTATGTTGACTGCTAAAATGCTTTCAATTAAAAGGGTTATGTTGTAATTTCTGTTGCTGTTACAGCCTTTGGAGCTTATGAAATTACCCTGGATACATTGGCTAAATATACCCACAATGATTAAGATTCAAATCAGAGTATGTCAGTCAAGTTTGGGGAGATAGTAGTAAACATATTAAACTAACCTCAGAAGGGAGGTTGTTTAAAACCAGCTGATGCTTCCCAGGAACAATTACAATGTTTGCGAATATAATTATGGGTAGAGCTCCTGAAGTCTGACTTGGCTGCAAAATCTGTGTAAAAACATTGGCTTTTAATTTTTCTTTTTTTTCTTCTGCACTTACCTCCTCTTCACATTGAAGTGAATTTTATTAGATCTTTACTTTGGAACCTACTTTTATTTATTTCAGGTTTATAAAACCATATTATCTATTTCTGGTTTTGGTTTTATAGGCACTGCGTGAGAACCATTATACTTGGACTTAGGAAAACACTTCCAAATGAATTCTAACTGGAGATCCCTACCCAGGCAAATGGCTGCAAATGTCCTCTTTGGCAGAAGATATTTCTCTCTGTTGGAGGTTATTGCTATGCATCTTTCACAGTAGTGAGAAGTTTGAAAATACTCAAACAATTAGGGGATATGTGGCAGCAGTATGTGATCATAATTAGTGGCTAATTTCTTCCATTTTGAAAATGCCACTCTATAAAATAATGGGGAAACTGTGCTGGCTCCAGGGCAATCTATACTGCAGCAGCATACAACTGGTCACTAACCAGGAGTGACACCAGGCAGAGCCATGCCTTAGAGTTTTTATCCACATCATTAAACAACTGGAGTTTTGCCCACAAGTTCGAGCAGAAGACTGATGCTGGAGATCTTGGGCCATAGATGTGCTCTTGATTTTTCTCATGGGATTAAACAAATAACCTTGCCTCTGTCCTCACTTTTAAGGTCAATTTTAGGGTAAGATTCTTTCAGCATTACCACCATGATTTGCACTTCCAGACGTTACTGCAATAAATGCAATGCCTATGATGAAAAATAACACAGTTCACCTTTGCATAAGAAACATTGTGTGTAAAGTATACATTAGCCTTGACTGAATAGATTAGCCTTCAGTCGATGAGACCTACCTATTATTCTGCTAGATCTAAGAATATATTTCATCTGTCTCCAACCCATGTTATCAATCTAGACTGTTAAATCTTCCCTCAGTGGATACAGTTGCTGTTTTTTCTTATAGTAGAAAAAAGTGTGGAGAATAGTTTTCCCTGATCTCCTTTTCTTTTTAGATGAGTCATTGCCATTAGCAGATTTATAGAGATTAGTCAGCTGTTTGTTTTTATTTTCAGAATGGGGGTAGACCTTAATGAAAAAGAAAACACTACTGGCTTTAGAGTTAAGGGAGAGCACAAGGCAGTTCGTGTAAATCTCGTTGCAGCTCATTACTTTTAAACAATAGAAACAAGGGGGTTTATTGAGCACTAGAGATATAGCAGATCTATATGTCTGGCTTTGACTATGGAACCATGAAGAAGACCATTCACATAGGTCATTCAGCCCAAATTTTACACTAGCCTCAAATGTGCTGAGTCAAGACTGTAGGAGCTGAGCAAGCTTGGCAAGAGCAGTCATGTGGAGCAGAACTTATTGCTAAGACTCAGGCACTTCCAAACCACAGTCTTACATATCTGGAGCAACATAAGATACACAGCCAATTCTCTCAGCTAGGCTCCTTGGAAAATCTTAGCTTTAATGTAATTAAGCAGTGTAGTGAGCTCCATTCGCCTTGACGGTGCAAGTCTCACACACCTTGCTGACAGTTTCAGTGTTGCTGCATTATGTCTCTACTTTGATTAGGCCCAGATACATTTAATTAGCAGGTTTTTTGATCAATTAGATAATGAACCCTAAAGTCACCTTCTTTCTTAGATGTGCTTTGAACAACAGTTTTAATCTCAGTGACAGATCCTCGAGAAAGAAAAGAGGAGAAACCAGTGTAATTAAAATGTGAGCACACAAAAATGCCTATATGACTCTGGAATATGAAAATAAAAATACTTTGAACTCTAAAGCACAGAAGACATTGAGTTCAATGAATGAAAACTCCAAGGTTTTCAACTGAGTTATCATTTGATTATGTCTGTGATGAATAGGAGAAAGATATTTGAAAGTGTCTTTGCTTCCACTTCATTGATTTCTCTAACACCAGAGTTGGGCTAACACTGAGTCAGAATTTAATGAAGTTTAGCACTCTCATAAAATGTTCCTAAGTTTGTAATGAATAGTAGTAGGTAAAAAACCAAAAATGAGAAAAAAAACAACCCAACCGAAACAAAAAAAAAATGACCATTTACTAGTAAAATTCTGGAACAGTGGGATGGAAAGACATGAAAGTTCTCCTTCAGACAATCAGACATTGCCTGAGCTGTGTTGAATATGTGAAATTTGGAATAAGAATGGATCATGGTTCATCTTGGATTGTGAAATTATGAGCAGGCCACATTATGCCATGAATAAAAATAAATGCTTGGGGGAAAAAAGTGAGTTATTTTCAGGGATTGGCTTCTCTCTGTGTCTTTAGGCTTTACTTTGTTTCTGTATTTGTGCTTTGCAATTTCAGCTTCTTCATCTGGAAGATGTTCTACCATATTGAATCTTGGGGTGTAAATAAAGAATTAGTATTTAATGCAAAATAAGCTGCATCGACAATTAACATGTCAATTCTTTAATAGCTACTATTTTAGTGACTATATCAAGGATTCAAATACTGATCAAATTTCCACTTCTGGCACCAAAATTTTGGCCAAATACCTAATCAAGGTACAAAGCATGTTTTTGGTTTTTTTTTTTTTTCACCTGTTCAAAGTGATTTAGGAAGCAGAAATAATCTAAAAGATGTATGAATAAGAAACAAGAATTTGTATGTATGCATACAAATGTGTGCACATGTTGGAATATATGTGCCTATAGCATTCTTGCATCAAACATTTCTGTTTGTCATGTTTCCTTGTCATGAGTATTAATTTTGAAGCCCACTTAGGAGGGAAAGGAATTCACTCTTTTCTATTAATCTAATTTTACTGTGTAGAATTGGCAGTATATACGCTGTCCAAAACCAGGAAAATGAAGTCTTTCTGTCTGCATTCCTGGTGAATAGTGAGGAATCCTGTTAATGCTTATCTATTTTGTTGGTACTGTGGTAGAGCATGGTGTATTGTCTAGTAGAGTTCCACTGGAAGTACTTGAAAGAATTTTTCTTTCAGACTTCTAGCCCATCTGTAGAATTGTTTATTACTTTGTTATTGGAAAACACCTCCACTGACAGCAAATATATTCACTGCTTGAATTAAAAGAGATATCTTAAAGATTGTGGTTCTTATTTTTTTAAATATTTGACTTAAGAAACAGATATTATAAATGTAACTAGCTGGTACTGACAGCATTAAAACATCCCAATCCAAATGCAGATACCAATCCAGTAAGAACAGGGTTAATTGTATTCTCTTGTCTCTAACCACTATCAATGCTTAGTATTGAAGAGATTTTTCTTGAACATCACTCACACTTTGTGGGGTATGTCCTGCATTTTCTTTTCTGTGCTTTAGTCACACACTTGTTTTCATATTTAACACACACTTGTTAACATATTTAACATATTTAATTCCCAAATTCTTGCAGAAAAGCAAAGTGGTAAACCTCCTTATGTCTAACAAAGTCCATTTTATATTTGTTCTTTACATTTTCTTCAATGTCCTAACCCTTTTTTCATTTCTGTAGCAGGTCTCTCACTTAGGGCAATTAGTATTTTGAAACATCTGATCAACATATTTCTTTTAATGCATGATATCAATAATAGTCTCCAACTACACAACAGGAATGCAAGAATGGTCTTTCCAAGTTAGACCAAAAATCCATGTATTTCAGTATATTTTTCCTGTAGTAGCACATAGTAGATATATAGGAAAGATTATAGGAAAAGAACAAAATAATAATAATAATAGTAATAATAATAGTAATATTAATAATATTAATAATAATAATAATAATAATAATAATAATAATAATAATAATAATAATAATAATAATAATAATAATAATAATAATAATAATAATTTACTCTAGTATTTTCAACTTAAAACTTTGTTGGGGTGTTATTTTTGTGTTACTCTTGACAGTTTGTCATTCTGCTAGCTTGTCTCCTTGGTTTTTGATGCAAGGTCACCTGGCTAACTGCTTTTATCATGATAAATGCCTCAACATAAGGATGGTGATACTGGCCAAGGTATTCTTTTTCTATAAGGAATTTTATGAACATGCCAAAGACCTAGAGCTTGTCAACTGTTTATACTTCCTCTCTAGCTAGGTAATTATCAGTCTCCAACTCTTTACAGCTAAGATTAATTTCTGAGCCTGAAGTAGAGTAATATTTAATAATTCATATTGGTTTACTCTTCCAAAAACTCGCCTAGCATCCACTTCTGGATAATTACCTTCTCTCTGAAAAAGTATTTAGTTTTGTGTCCTGATGAATATACTTTTTGTTTTCTAATGCTTGTGTACAAAGATGCAGCAAAACCTGGGCACAGTGCTCCAGATGTGCCTCACCAGGGCTGAGTAGAGGGGCAGGATCACCTCCTGTGAGCTGCTGGAAATGCTCTTCTAATGCACCCCAGGATCCCACTGGTCTTCTTGGCCACTGCTGGCTCATGGACAGCTTGTTTTCCACCAGGACCTTCAGGTCCTTCTCCACAGAGCTGCTTTCCAAGAGCTCAGCCCCAGCCTGTGCTGGTGCAGCAGGGTTTGCCTCCCAAGGAGCAGGACCCTGTACTTTCCTTTCTTGAATTTCAGAAGGTCCCTCTCTGCTCATCTCTCCAACCTGTTGAGGCCCTTCTGAAGGGCTGCACAACCTCTGGGGTATGGGCTGCTGCTCCTGGCTTTGAGTCAGCAGGGAACCTGCTGAGGAGGCCTCTGCCCCTTCCTCCAAGTCACTGATGAATTAGGTGAACAAGACTGGACCCAGTATTGAACCCTGGGGGACACCACCAGTGACAGGACTCCAACCAGCCCCTGTGCCACTGATCACGACACTCTGAGATCTACCACTCAGACAGTTCTCAACCCACCTCACTGTCCATTCATTCAGCTCACACTTTCTGAGCTTACCTATGATAATATTACATGAGGCAGTGTCAAAAGCTTTGTAGGAGTAATGCATTTAAAGAGGGAATGGTAAAGCTTTTATTTTTTATTCTTTCCCTAATAATTCCTGATGTTAATATGATTTTTGACTGCTATAAAATTGGCTTTGTTAAGTTAATCGCTGTTACATCAAAATCCTCCTCTGCACAGCTGTTTCCCTGCATTAGAGGATGCATTTATCCAAATTGTCCTTGCCATCCTCTGACCATCCTGTTCTTCCTACATTTGCCTATCCCTTTCTGCAGTAAAACTGTATGGATGATGAAGGTCAAAAATAATAATAAGAGTAAAAAAATTAATTGCAGAATAAAATTCTCAAATTCTATGTGTGCTAGGAAGTCTAAGATATTGTTTCAAGCAAACTAAAGTGAAAAAAAAAAACCAAAACCATAAAACATTATGATTCCTTATCCTTCTTACATAAGCTTAGGTGCAAAGATGGGCAACAAGAACTGTGGAGAATCAGCTTAAGCCAGACTTACAGAACTTTAGAGGAAGAAGGTCCAGGACCACCAGGACCCTCACTCTGCAGCAGGTAGAGAGATGGTCTTAGATAGTATCTCTAAGTAGGGCTGACACGCTTTCTGGACTTCCCATTCCACTGGAAGCTCTGACAAAGTTATTTCATTGCCAAGGATTTTGTGAAAAAAGTTGTAAAATTCCTGACCAGTCTTATTATTCAGTCCACTAAGCATAAAATCAAATCTAGGAGGTGACCATTAACTCTCAGGGAAGTCTAGCTTTATTTTATTAAAACCAGACAAAAACAGCGGATATTTACACATGGACTGTAGCAATTTCTGCAGCAAAATCCAATATATTTGTGGGGCCAGTAGTCATTTTAAAGAGACAAAAGTGTTTTGTCTGACTGCAGGATGGTAAAATAATTTGACAAATAAAAATACCTCATTATAAATCGTAAGAATTGTCAATAGCAGCATAATGACTCACCAAAGCAGGTAACTCATTATCATGACCTAAATAGAAAAGAAGTAGGAATGGCTCTGTTAAAAAGAAAAGATTAAGGCATCCTGAGGAAGGACAAACACCAGCAGCTGAGTTTAAGGAGGTCTATATAGAAACATTCATATTTTTAAATGTTAAACTAATTTATTACTTTTCATGCAATAATGAAGCCTAACCACAGGACATACATGAATTTTGAACTCCGCCTTGTGTATAGGGAATCCTGGGAAACATGTTTGCTCACACAGTGTTACTAATAATAGCATAAAATATTAAAGTGGACAGAATTTTTATAGCTAATGCATGTGCACTTTGCACTCTGCACTTTTTTCAGCACCAATAAGATTTTGTTTCTGCCAACATACTGCTGTTATTTGTGATCATAGCTCTGCAGGAAAATGTTAAAATATAAATTAAAAAAAAGTGAAAAAGAGGCAAATAATCCCTTGTGTTTAAATTAAATTTTCTGTTGACAGTACATTCCTGTAATAGCTGTTTCTTTAATGGGAAATATAAATAACTAAAGGATGCACATTTAAATATGTGTCAAATGGCTTTGATAATCTCATTATTGAGATTGACATTGTTCTTCAAGATCTTTCTAATGAACAAAAATTAATTTTTTCATGTAGGAAAAAAACTACATTTTAGACAGATCTTAAGTTTTAGAGAGATCTTTGAAAACAAGTAATTAAAAATGTTTTGTCTTTGAGCTGAAAAGAAAGGGAGCTAGTAGATATAAAAATTAATTTTGTCAATAATTTCTGTACCTTGCTACATTTTTGAATGCTTAAATCTTATTTGTAGCCACCATCAATAAAACAACTTTAAAATACAGTTTGAGCATGCTATGTTCAGATACTTGAGTTTGCTTTCTAAGATTCAACTTTAGAACAATTAATAGCGTAGTATTTGGGAACTGGGCATTGATTTTAATGAAGTCAAGCTGGCTGGGGTAAGTGTAAATTTGTAGAAATGTTAGGTAAGTTGGAAAATACAGAGACAGACTTTGACAGCTGTGGTCTAAAAAATTTTGTGACAATTTTCTGCATTTCTTGTATATCATATTTTGCTGAATATTTCTAATTCTTTTTTAAGGATATTGCTGATGCAAATGAAGTTGCAATGCATTCACTCATGTTTTATCCTTGTGCATATACATACTTAGTTTTAAGTGTGGTGCAGAAGGAAATGCCATAGATCTATTTTTGAACTGTGGTCACGGGAGCTTTAATTGCTTCTTTATGTGAAAAGCTTTTCGTCAACAACTTTGGAACATGCCTTGTCCTCTAATTACTCTTTCTGCAAAAATTGTCCGTGATCAGAGTTTCTCTGACTGCCTTTTCCCTCATTACTCTCTGCCCACTTTTAGAGTATGAATAGCTATCAGTACGTGATTTTTCTTTCATATCCTGCCAAGGGAGGTCTCTACTGTGCACAGCAATGTGTTGGTGATTTAAAAGAATCCTTCTCTGCAGGAAGCAATAATACTAGAAATGATTTCAACAAAACCTAAAATGTCACCTTAGACTAATGAAATTCCTTCATCAAGCAACACAGAGTTGACACTTCTGTGAGATCCTTTAAAAGTCAGATTAAGAAGAGAAAATTAAACTTGAAATGACAGGAAACAAAACCAGCTCTGTTTCCCCTGAACATAGCTGAGAACAGTATGTTGATTATTCTCAGACAAGCTGATTTCACGGGCAGTGACCCTAACTCAGCATAAAGAACAGCTAACAACATGGCTTTAGATGGCTGGCAATGTTATCTGTTGTTCGCCATTTAAAAAATGAAATAGCCGTCTGTCTTGGAGCTGGCCCATCTGTAGCTTCACTCATACATCCCCTCATATGCAGGGAGACAGTTGAGGAACTGCCATACTGGCTCAGCCTAGAGATTATTTTCTTCCATTTTTCCCATCCCTGAGAGTGGGCAGTACAAGTGCTCTAGTGGAAAATATAGAATTCCTTGACAGATGGCAGTTATAAAATAACCTGTGTGTAACGGAGTTTTCTTTTAAAGTCATCTCAATAAATATATCAATGCATGTTCTGAATTGCAGGGCTTTGTAGCTCCTTTATTCAGTTCAGCAAAGCTGTGGGTTTAAACCTCTTAGGGTATGTGCAATACCGAGACCCTTGACCCTCACAGTTAAATCTAAATGAGCCTCTACCCTGGTGATACCTCTCGGTGAATAGCAGACACCAGCTGCTTTTTTGGGGACGGCATCAGTGTTTATTGAGGTTCCTTGGTTTTAGTGGAGCACAGATGTGAGAGCACAGCGCTGGGGAGCTGCTTCTGTGAGCTGCAGCTTTCCTGAGTAAGGACTTTTACGTGTCCTATAGGGACACTCTGGTATCACTTCACAACACTACATTTGGCTGCACAAGACTGCAAGAAAAAGACATTCATAACATTTAGGCTGAATCCTGAGGTTGGAATCTTCAGCTCCTTTTAGGACCAATTAGAAATGGGAACTTAACTCAGATAGTCCCTGCACACACCACCATTTCCCTCTCAGCTGCTCAGCTGCGTGCGAGAGTTTAGATGTAATTTTGCCTTGGGCACAGAGCCAGTCCCTGCAACACTGAAAGAAGCGATAGTTCAGGGCTGCTCTTTTACGTCTTTTCATCACTGCTGAGTGTTGTTTTACTTTCCTCATTTCAGAAAGAAACCCATCATCCAGTGTGTGGGCTGTCAGCAGCTCCCTCGCACTCTCATTTTCCGCTGCGGTACAGCCCAATGGGGACTGCTGGCCATCCACGATGTTTCCACAGCCCGGCTGCTCTGCCCCCAGCTTTCCAGCCTCCTTTGCCTGCAGTGAATGCCCATAAATTCCCCCTGCAGACACGGCACTGCACGCAGTGTGATCGCCACGCAGCAGCCGCAGTTGTCTAGAGAGACGCCTGCTTCCCGCAGGGAGAGATTTTACCATATTGGATCAGGTCACAGAACCATGACATCCAGCATCTTGCTTTAAGCAGTGACCAGTACCTGATGTTTCAAATGAAGCTGAAAGCACCTAACAAAGTACCCGGAGAATTGCATGTGGCAGAAGGGAAGAGTTTATTTTATTGGCTCTGGGTGCCTATGGAATTGAAAACCCAGCTACTTCCATAATAAACCGTAAAGCCATGACTCCCTTCTGTGTCTGGAGCTGGACTTAGGAATACTTTAGTAATAATGACAAGCTGTCTTTAATTGGTCTGGGGAAGAAAACGTAGTGAGAGCCAGAGATAACATCTGCAACACAGACTTGGTGATAAAGGTATTTTCTATCTACCTGAATTTACAGGCAAGTTGGAATTTTCCTGGCCAAACTAACAAAACCACTGACTGACATGCTGCTAAACCTAGCACACTGTGCTGTTAACACTGGTTCATTATATTTTATTGCTGATTGCAGGGCTGCTGGTATGGAACACTGTGTTCAGATAAAGCTCCTCTGGAGCACCAATGTGAAATAAGGGAACCCTGATAACTGCACAAATTAAGAAACCTTTAATGGGTTATGAAAGCACAGTCTGTCCACAGCTGTTTTTAGAAACTGATAGTGATTTCCCTTTTCTAGTGATTAGGTAATTTTTAAGACCTGTGATCTTTGCTGATTTTTATTGGCTGTGATAATTTTGATTGAATTGTTTATACTCACAGTGATCATAAGACTAAAATGTTCTGTTTAACGTAATTTTATTTTCAAGGTTTCAGTAGGACTAAAACTATGGGTGACAAATTTTTAGATGAAATCTTTGATGAGGCAGAGTTTTAGGAGGTCATTTTAGTGTGTGCTGAATCCCAGGTGCAGTGAGCTGTACATCTCTGTGATGCTGCTGGATGTGTTTTCAAATGAAACACCTAATCCAGCACATCTAGTACTTTATAGGGACATTGGGGTACCAATTGCACCATAATGAGGTTTTTTTTAAAAGAAATAGGTCTTCAACAAAGGAAGATTTCCCACATGAATCCATCTTAGAAAAGTTGGGGTGAATTTTAGGCAGACTAAAGAGATCCATTCCTGTGTTTATGGACTTGTTTCCCTATGCTGTTAAATCCAAAGGATAAACTAGAATTGAAAATTTAATGTAATTAAAACACTGAGCTATAAACTTTTTTTTTTTTCAAAAAGTGAGGTTTTTAATCACATAAGAACATATACTTGCCAATTCAACAAGACACATTTGAAGGAGATTTGGAGTAATTCTGGGGACTGGAATGTAATTCTCTCATGTTTGTGTCTGGCCCAACACAGACACCACTAATTAAGGGAATGCTCTTTTGGTTCACTGTGCAGAGATTAGCTTCATTTCAGTGAAGGAAAAATCTTGAGTCCTGATTTAAAAATAGGTATTGCAGACATTCCACAAGGAAAGCTCTTTGAAATGTTTCCTTGGGTACATGCAGTTCCTTGCATTTGTGCTTAGTAGTAGAGCATAATTAGATTTCAAATTAATGGATCACGTGACTGCCCTCCAACAAGGCTAGGCTAGGGTGAGTCAGTAGGCAAGTGAGTTAATTTCCTCTTTTGAGACCTTAATTCCAGACCCTATCTCTTTTTAAGTATGTGTCTCTATGAAATATATATGTTTTGGTATGTTTATATATTCACCTCTCAACTAACAACAGAATAGACAGTCAGCTGGGCTAACATCCTTGGCAGGATGAAACAGCACTTGTGAGCGTCATGATTTGTCTGGAACTCCACGCTGCAAATAAGTATCTGAGGAGCTGGTCTCAGCAGCTTAAAGGCATGATTATTCTATGAAATAGAAAATGGCAACGAAGACACTCATCTTCCCATTTCATTACCTCTCCCCAGAAGCAATTCAGTTTCATTTGCATGGCGCAATATTCAGGTTGTTGAATCCTAGTCTCTCAGGACTTTGCCAAAGGACTGGTAATGGTTTCAGATCCACTGCATAAACATCCACTGCATGCTATAATTCTGCACTTTCTCCGCTCCATCATTTTTTCATATTTCTATCTGGAGTGCACGCACTACTAAAAGGGGTGGATGGCACTAAATTAGGGATAGAGGACATCACAACATGGCTCTCTTTCTAGCTTAGAAATAGGTGATCTGTATATTACTTAACTGGACCCAACAGAAGAAGGCTTTTAAACCTCCTGGAAAATTATTATGAACAATGCAAAAACGAGCTGCAAGGAGTAGCTCTGGCTCAGATCCTCAAAATTAGGTGGATACCTTACTCCTACTTTAGGAATTAAAGATTTGATTATCATGAAGCATGCTGGCTTCAGTCCTTTAAATCTCCATGTATTTGTGCTTATCTCTAAATTACTCACAAGAAAATACATATCACTGAGAGAGGACCCAATGTAGCATTTAACAGGCATAAAAAGAATAGAGGTCTTCTAAAAATTGAACAGGACTGGATTTCTTTTCTTCTTAGAACATATGGAGTGTAATGAACCTATTGTGGAAGAAAGTATTTCTCTAATTATTTTACTGGGGCCAGTATTTCCTCCCCAGAACCTAACTAAAATTTTTTCTTTTAGATAGCAGTTGGGGGTAATCTTGTAGGATGGATAAAATTCTCTTGTAAAGTCTGTAGAAATTAAATTCTTTAGATTTTTATCCCCAGGCTCTGCAAAAAGTATTTCCAGGCTTTTGTATAGTTTATTATCATCAAAACCACTGTGTACATTTCATAGTATTGCATAACAGGCTATTGTTCAGTAAGTTCTGTTGGCAGTAGTTTTGGACAAGGGGAGGAGATGAAGTAAAAAAAAAAAAAAATTGAAAAATGAAAATAAAGCAGCCTATTAAGAAGATAAGTTTTCTAATTATTTTTTCTCACAAGTACTATGGTTTTTGCATTATTTGCCTACTTATGACATAACTTATATTAGATGGTCAGAGGACTAATTGGCCATAAATCAATTATTCTATTTCATTTATAATTACAAAAGAGTATTTTTCATGTTTAGTTTGCTGGTGTGCAACCTTTTCAGTTGATTTTTCACACCACATGAGTCAGTGGCACTAATGAGGGAGATATGGTGGTAGTAATTAGCTGAAATGAGCTTCTTGATTTTTTGCCCCCCTGTGATTTCTTTTTATTTATTTATTTATTTTTAATCTGGCCCTTTATTGGGAAAGACTCCATAACTCTGTGATCTTGAGTCAGAAAGCTACTCTGCTGAGTTTCAAGATCAAATCAGCTTTAGCTCAGACAGAGTAATGACCCCAACAGCATCTTTTAGCAGCAGGGTGTAAATTTATAATCCTCAGTATTGCAGCACAAAAGTTCTGCTACATGTACTACAGGAATTACCCCATTAACTGTGGCACAGGACATAGTTTTCTTCAACTAAGAGTTGCAGCTAATGGCAAATGTCACATGCACTACTCAGCGTTACTGTGAATGAAGAAGGGGCGGGGCAAAAAATCCCTACACTGCTTACAAAAGCCAAGTTTTAATTCTGTTTTCCTATAACAGATGTAAGATTGCGAAGAATGATCTTTCAGATACATCAGGTACCTGATACCACATGTAGGCAAGAAAGTATAGGGGGGAAAAATCCCTGAAAGACTGAATTCTTTGGACAAATGCTATTTTTATTTGCATTTTATTGGAGTTCTACCCTGTGAAGTGAATAAGAATATTTTTTTTTTCCTATACCAACATATTGAGTGATACTGTAAAGTATATCACTATTGCACTTTCAAATACATTTTGATCAACTACAGGTCTTAAACTACTGAACAATTTTTGAAGTTCACTCTCTTGACAAAGTCCTTTTGAATTTTCCAGATTTTGTAGCCAGCTGCTTTAAGTAAAAGAAAAATAGTAGCTCATATTTGTGAGTAAGAAAGGAATCAGCATCAAAGATTATGACTACTTTTTCTAATACAGTCCTGATAGTTTTATACATTTTTTTTTTCTAACTCAACTGAAGTGCTGTGAGGCCTCACTAAGATCAAACATTCAAAGTAATGGAAGGCTGCTACCTTCTCCAATTTTTAACTCATGTTTAAGAGAAATCTGTAACTTTAAACAGAAAGGTGGTATTTCTGCATATTTCCTAAGAGAATGTGATACTGTTGAGGGGTATGACATTTGCCTGAAGGGACAAGTGGGAAACAACAACATCATAGAAACATTCCAACTTCTCTTTTGAAATCCTCTCAATCACTTCGCTGGTCAATGGCACAGGAGATATCCTTGCGTGAGGTGACTGGGGAAATAGTAATTAGCTTAGTTTCTACAGTTCAAAATAGCTGATTATTTAGTACCAGCTGATGAAAGTGCATCTAAAGTGGATTTAATATGATCGTGAAAACAACATTGTTTACAGTAAAAAAGAAAACTTGAGCTTGCGACTTTTGATTCTGAATTTGTTTGTTACTTTTGCTATAGCTTTTTCAAGTCATAATTCATCAGAAGAGGAGTGAAAATGGAATTTAAATTTAAATACTTATAATCTAAGCCTTTTAATGTCTTCATTCCAGAGGAAAGATTCCCATGCATATCAAAAACTGAATTCCTCATAACCATCATCCACATCTCCTAGGAACCTCCCCTTGTTTATTCCTTGTGACAGAAATCCAATTGTCATTGTAAAGGACAGAGACACAAATTGTTGTAGAAGATCTTTATGACCCTGTTGTTGATTAAGTGGAAACATTTTTGAGAAATAGTGCATTAAATATAATTTATATATGAATATAATGAACTAATTACCAGACAAATATTAAAAAACTAGTTCTTTCTCATTAGCAGTGAACAAAGATCCTTTGTTGTTGCTTTTTTTAAGTGTATGTACTTTGGCCCACAGTTACCTGAACCAGCACTTGGATGAAAATGTTGGATCAGGAGTTTGAGAAACTATTTAAATGAATGCAGCGAGACAGAGCCTGTGCCAGTGAAGCTGCACTGATTTATACAAGCTGTGGATCTGGCCTATGAATTTTATTTTTGACAGTAACCACTATTACAGCACAGTCAGGACTTTCTACAGGCATTTTTCATGACATAGAGCACTGGCTCAGCATCCATAACTGATTTGGTGTTGAATGAAGTGATCGCTATGCACTGAATTGATATTGAAACTTCCCATTGAGAGAACACTCCAGAAATAGCAAAATTCAGCATGTGTTCAGAAAAAAAGGACTTTTTCTCAGGAGCATAAAAAGTCAGGTCATTTTAGTTGTAGTATGAAGTATGGATCTTTGGATTTTATTCATGCTTTTGATGATTGTGCCACTATATAATGGGCAGAGCGACATGGCCAAGGATCATTGGATTGAAAATGGAATTGGTCATTATTCCTTGCAGTCTGCAAGAAAGGTGAAGCAAAGTCCAGTTCAAAATCCTTGAATCAACAGTCTGAAAATCAGAATTTCACGAGGACAGCAGTAGCTCTATACCAGCTTCCAGGTATACTGTCTGCCGTTTTTGCATTGTTCGTATTGTCCAGCAATGACTAATAAAATTATTCCTCTCATGTCCTAGTATGTTCTTACTTTGCCTTTTAGTAAAAATTGGGACATAAAGAATAACATCAAAGAGCAATTGAATGTGGTCCAGTAAGTGCATTTCTCACTCTTAAGTATGGCTTGTTAAATTTCATTTTGAGAAATGAAGCTGTATTTAGTATAAATGTGAGGGATCCTGCTGAGGAAAAAAACACCCAAGACCATTAAAAGAAAAAAATCTTTTCTTTTTGCTGCTCTATAATTTTGAATTTACTTAGCAATTTGTACTACACTTATGGAAAAAAAGAAATTGCTGGCAACTTGGACACAAGACTGTAGGTAAATTAAAATTTAAAAGAAGGATTTAGTGTTCTTTAAGAAGGAGAAACGAATTTTGTCAGTTCTTAGAAGACCCTTAATTAAATTGAAAGGTGCCTTACTATGCTACTTTCATACATTAAGGAGAAATTATTAAGCTGTTTTGCTGACTTCAGTATACTGAACTATTTCTGGGCTGATAAGTGGAGCTGCAGAAAACATTCCCCTCTTTAAACAGCTGTAAAGTATTATGAAAATATTTTAATATAGCTTTGCTCTCTTTTTGTGGTTACCCCATAGAGTGGGCTTTAAATCCTGGTATTTGCCGCTGAGCATTAGTTTGTTACCTGTTTTAAGCATGAAATGTTGCTCAGGGCAGTCTGGGCAGCAGAAAATGAATGTTAGTAGATCCCACCAAATGATGGTAACTCTGAGGAAGAGGTAAGATAATTCATGTCTGTTTCCCAAGTAATCTCTCACACCCTGTCTCACTCATAACAAATACAAAAAGACACTTTCTGGCACATGCTTCTGCAAACACCAATAGAGATTATCAGTGTACTTATCTTACAGGATACAGGGTACCATTCTCTTCTCAGTGGGTACCTAGCTTTGTGACTCTCCTAAAAAGGATCCATTGCATCTGCTGAACAAAATGGAAAGTTGCAAGAAGCGTTTTTGTCAAATTCGTAAAAGCAGATTTTTCTCCCAGTCTAATTCTACAGCAGTGCTCTAGTGCTGTTCTGACAGAAATAACTGTTCTTTAACATGATAGAGGTGACTGAGAAATCCACTCCACTTGGAGTCAAATCCTTTTCCAAATGTGTACTTTCCAAAACACTAGGGAAGTTTACCCTAATTTCTTTATGTCAAATTTGAGCATAGATATATAGCCCACATCTTTGCTTTTGATTTCTGTTGAAGACAGCAGCCTTCAATATTTCTTGATATAACATGGTAAACTATAAAAAACCTATGCTATGGGCTTCTGCAGAAATACTAAGGTTTCAGTGGGAAATAAAGTAACTGTGACAGAGATGATAGACAGATAGATAGATAGATAGATAGATAGATAGATAGATAGATAGATAGATAGACTTTTTTTTCAGTGAAGGATTTAAAACTCACAGGGAAACACCTAGATAAAAGTCATTATATAACTCTAAGCTATTGCCATCTATTAGTCAATGTAAAACCTCTTAAATTCCATGTACACCAGACAGCATTGTAAAGGAGGAGATAAGAACCTCTTTTTCCTTGATGAGAATTATGGTTGCTGTTTTTATTTCATAATTTTGATTGCAACTCTATAATTTATCCCACTAAGGAAGCAAAAGGAGAAAAAGAAATAACTCATTATTCAGAGAAAGGGAAGTTTATTTCTTGAGAGCTAAAACTAGGTCCACTCTTAAGGTATGATTACTATGCTTTCAGCATTCAGCAATCAGAATTCTTTATTACATAGTTAAAATAAAACTGTTCATTTTGTCTTTACCACAGATAGTAATCCATCGCACCATCCTAAGCCTATTTTATAAAAGCTCCATTTTCATAGCAGCTGGCTGTCTGAACCTATTGACATTCATAAACCCATGAAATTATAGAATGGTTTGGGTTTGATGTGATCTTAAAGATCCTCCAAGTCCACCCCCCCCGCCGTGGGCAGAGACATCTTCTACTGGATGAGGTTGCTCAAAGCCCCATCCAGCCTGGTCTTGAAAAATTCCAGGGATTGGGAATCCACAGCTTTTCTGGGAAACCTGTTCCAGTGCCTCACTGGAATAGTGAACAGTAAAGAATTTCTTCCTAATATCTGATCTACATCTGTCTTGTTTCATTTTAAAGGCATTTTCTCGCGTTCTATTACTGCATGCCCTTGTAAAAAGTCCCACTCCAGCTTTCTTGTATGCCCCATTTAGGTATTGGAAGGCTGCTCTAAGGTCTCCCAAGAAAACTTATTTTTCAAGAATGGATAAATATAGTTTAGAGAGTACCAAGGATCACAAACTGGAATAAAAATCATCTGGTTTCATTGACTTGAATGAAACAACTCCAGTTTATCCCATCTGGGGTATTGAACTAAGTTCAGATAATTTCTTAGAATTACAGAGAAAAATGTTGCCTTCAATCTACTGAAAAGGAAAAAAAATTATAAAGACCAGACACAGGAAACTGTTATGTATATCACTTTCTTTTCCCTGTATAATTTTTTTCCATCATCCCCTCCCATCTAGTCATAGCTTAGATTTAGATCTATGGCTGCAGTGTTAGAGAAAATTCTTAAATCTGTGCATGTTCCTTATATCTGATACACAGCAGCTGTCCTGTCTTCCATGAAATCCTTCTGAGATTTAGATCCCAGTTCAGAAATCAGGTCTAGTAAAGGAATCTCTGTGCTTCTACGTGAGGAATGTGAGATAGAACTCCCTGAAATCTTTGCTGGTTCTAGTTTCTGTGATTACATTTTGTCACTTTCTGAGCTTTCTTAAGTATGGAACATATGAACAGCGATATGAATAAAGAAATTAAGGTGCTTTACTGAAGATGCTTGAGCCCAAGTTTTAAAACCATTCTTGCAGATCAAAGGCAGACAATGACAGACAATTACTTGGTAATAGCTGCCATTAGGCATTATTGCACAAGTGGATACATCTAGAAATCGGCAAAGAAATGCATTTGCCTATAGGCAGATAGCAGAATCCACTCTACAGTTAGTTAATCGTGTAATCTTCCAGTCTAAAAAGTCCACTCTGTGATGCAGGTCTGCAAGGCATTGCAGTGTTGGGGATATATACTGTGTGTATCATTGATATTTAAATGCAAATTAACACTTATATTTATCATTGCTTTTAGTAGCTCACAGCCATGTGGAATTGGTGAACACTGAAATACTCTGGTGACAGAGTGCCTGATGATGCCAAAAGTCTTCAGACACTTCACAGGAGGATTGCACTATCCATATCCACTAAAAGTGCTTACATGGGTGCCTGCTAATGACACCTTGGAAATATTTAATGTCCTTTTCTTCATGCGTCTTTCTGGAGTAGGAAGTATACACAAGAATCCTGAATATAATTTTGAGCCAAAGAGACAATGTTTAGACACATTAGCACTTTTGTTCTTCAACTGTATTTTTGATGTGCTCAGGCTAGAGTAACAGAATTCAAAAATTCATAAAGTATTTTCTTGATAGAGAACAAATAAGTGCCTTTTTAAAAATAACATTGAGGTATCTTTAGGTGTATTAGGTATAGCTATGAATGTATAAATGCATAAGTTTGAAAGAAAGCTTCACAGGCTATGTTGTGTTTCATTATTATCTTTAACTATTGGCCAGATCATGTGTTGCCTATACTAACTCTTTGTCTTTCAATGAGCAGTATGAAAAAAATAACCTAAATTCAGTACTTGGCTCTGTATCATTAAAGCTCTCCTTTTCTAGAAGCTATTTGTTACCATAAGGTATGACAGCTGCCTTAAATCAGCTGCATTAATATATTGACATTCTAAAATATTATGTTACTGGGATTTTTATAGCTGATTTATATATATAGGAACTCTTTTTTTAGCTGTCTCAGTTACTATTTTTTCCTTTTATGTTCTTTGACAGTTTTAATTAAATGAAAATTATGTTTCCATCTCCCTGAAAACTATCCTAAAAGAATGTCATCAAAGCCCTAGTGCTTACATCAGCAATAATCTGCAATTGGCACTATATAGGAAATTCTTATTGATATATGGCATGGAGTCCTGACTCCACTGAAATCAAATGCAAAACTCCCTTTGGTTTCTGTAGGAGTAAAATTTTACCTATGATTTTCCTCTCATGGAACTAGTTAAAAATGCAAGTGTGTGGTGAGCTCATGAACATAGAATACTGTATCAGCATTTAAGAGTCTGAACAGCTGAACAAGCAGGCAGCACTGCTGATACTGGGCATTAAAGCCTGTAGGTAGCTTGAAGCAGATATACAGAACCGTGGTAAAAATTATCATCTGCTAAAGTATTATAAGCTAGCTTTCCTGAATCTGATATGAATTTCACATTGGTGGAATAATACTTTGAATTTGGCCAGTGACTTTGACAAGCAGGCTATAAGGAGCCTACGTACAGAAGACATTCTATTAAATAAATGTGTATGCATCAATTTTAAAACCATGTCTATGCAAAAAGTCATCTATTATTTTTCTCTATAAAAATTACTACAGTATAAAGTTCCAGAAAGATAACATCTATTCTATAATTTATGATTCTTGGATTTATAGGTGGTCTGGACACAGAGAATAACTCATATAATTTGCCATATTTTCTCACAAATTCCTTTAAGGCCTTGGATTTTCACCCAGCTGCATTCAAAGCTCTCTTTGTTAATCATGACTTGCTAGGCAGTTCCATATTATCAATTCTTGAATCAGATAATATATTCTGAAAAGATATGCACTATGTCTTGTATACCTCAAGAAAACACATTTTGGGATGGATGATATCGGATTTTGCTGGTGTCATACTCCAGCACATATAGAAACAGAATGCTCCAATATTAAATTACTCCATAATTAATTTAACATTTGCATAAAATTAAAACTGCTTAAAATAAAAGTACATATTTATTTTATTTTGCCATGTTAAATTGGTTGACACTGTTATAAAACTGGACCTAGTCTGTCTCTTTATTCTTGTTTCCAATGTCTGACTAAACTAAGCTAGCTAAAGGGGAAGAATATTTATTCCCTGTTAAGGTAAAATCCAAATGTTGTCTTATATATGCATGCATGACCCTATGATTATGTTTTATACAAAGATATTTGGGATTAAGGAACTAATTATTGGAATCTAGAAATTAAAACTTTAGTAATTAGTCACTTTAGAGTGAAACTGGTTTTGAAACATTATCTTTCAAAAGTTCTGTAATACATGAAACAACATCAGTCCTTTACCAGGTCAGAAACATGTTTGTTAAAGAATTGACACTTGACAGAATATAGCTAATGAAAATGAGATTTGTAAAGTTTTGTATCAGTCTGACCACATGCCAGGGAAGGTCACAGAGCAGATTACCTTGAGTGCCATTGCACAGCATGTACAGGACACCCAGGGGATCAGGGCAGCCAGGATGGGTTTAGGAAAGGCAGGTCTTGCTTCACTAACCTGCTCTCCTTCTGTGACAAGGTGACCTGCCTAGTGGATGTGGGAGGAGCTTTGGATGTTGTCTTCCTGGAATTTAGTAAAGTCTTTGGCACTTTCTTCTGCAGAATTTTCACGGGGAAACTAGCTTCTCATGGTGTGAACAGGTGAACGCTTCACTGGGTAAAAACCTGGCTGGATGGCTGGGCATGGAGAGTGGTGCTGAATGGAATTAAATCCAGTTGGTCTTCCTTTTCCTTCTTCAGCTACTGAGGCCAGTTCCTTGAAGGTGGACTGCTGTTCTTTTTCTAGGGCTTTACATCTCCTTAGTTGGATGGCCCCAAATTATAATGAATGTCACATTTTGCCAATTATACAATCCTATGGTTGAAATTTTCTTTCAGGTTTTATCACTGTAGTAATTTTATCATTATCATTGTTGGAAGGATTGCACTGTGTCTCAAGTGATCCAGACTGATGTCTCTGCTTTGTTCTCTGGGTAGAAGAGACGTCCAATAAGTTTCAAGTAGGAATAGCATTATAAATTGCAGTTTTAAACTCCCAAAGTATTTCTTCAGATTTGCCATCTATAGCATCAACAACTTGCAGCAGATACTTGACAATACATGTATTGCATCTGGCCAGCGTGGGGTGTGAAGGTCATGTTTGCAAAGTGTCTTATATACACACACGCTAAATTTTGGCAACTGATTTAATTCATTGTTGCCTCAGTTTCTTCAGCTGTAAAGGAGAATTTTACCTGTCCTTTTTCCAGAGGCCTTTGTGAGAGTGTGTTTATGTTTGACATCTAATTATGGCAATTCAATGAATGATGGATATACGCCAAAAATTCCCATTGTGTGCAAAGGGTCCTACAGTCAGTACATCCATGCAATTCTCAAAAACAGAACTCTCAGGTCAAAGTTTATTGTTCAGATCCAGGAAAATACTTGTAAGTAGTTGTTATAGCCCCCCTGAGTCACCACATAGTTTCACTCTTAATTTTATTTCACTAGCTGCCTCTTAAATTGAATTGAAACATTTTCCCACTTGCAATATTTAAAGGTGTACAAATGCTGTGTGCAAGAGCACCTGTGACCTGTTCATTGCCCAGCAGTGATAGATCTGGTAATAATGTGCTTGCTATTCTGGCTGTACTGCACTTTGGTAACACCTAGGGTTTAATTGAAATGCACCCTGACATTGGTTTTGTTCATGAAGCATAGAATGGACATAATTACTATGAATCTACTGAGGGATATTATGGCAAAATGTCGTATTACTAATTTTGGCTCCTCACTCTCTTTGGGGGAAAAAAAAAAAATCACAGATTTCAGTAAAAAACAATGTGCTGCAGTTTCATAGAAGTCCTAAAACAAGTAATTTTCCAAAAAATTAACTTCTTATATTTTTCTGTACCTATTTTTTCTCTCAAAACACTATCACAGTAGGATAATTGCATTGCCCCTAACAGTTTCATATTCCTTCATAATTAAATAAACAGCTTGTAAATTGCAGACCACAAAGTGCCTGTGTTCCACTCTTACCTTAAGGGGTTTCCATAGTTACAAGGACAAGAAGTTTAACCATCATTTGCCAGACTCGAGGCTATTTGCAGCCTTAACTTTTTAACTCATGTCTCTTTTTCTCTTTGTTGCTTTGTTTATTAACAGAATGAGGGAGTAATTTGGACTCACTTAGCCACTACAAATGCAATGATGCAAAATGGACTCTGGTGCTTTAGTGTGTTGTTAGCTGGGTATGTTTTTCCCAGAAGGTATTTTAAAATAATACATACTAACAATATAGTCTATAGTTATCAAGGTTATGAAATACCTACCAAGCACTTCTCCAACTCAGCATCAAATAATTCAGCACCTAAAAAAGGAAAGCAGGGAAACACCATTCTTGACACATCATCAAGGCACAGAAGTATTTAGGCAGGTATCTATTTTAAATCATACTCCAAAAAATATTGATGCAGGTTTTCCATGGCTGCTTTAATATGATTTCCTTTCATACGTCAGTCTCCTCTGTTTTACATAACACAAAGTGAATTTGGAAAAACTGCAGTTGTTATGGTACAAACTCTGTCTTTTCATGCCACTGAAATGGACAATTCTCGGATTTGCTAATATCAAAGAAATCTTCAAATCTTTTAAAATTAGTTTGGATTTTACCAGTGTATCTCTGTTGCCTGTATAACTGTAGAGAAGTATAGAAAACTGCTACTGCATTACATGTTCTTGAAACTAAAATATTGTTGTCTTCTTGTCTATGTTACCTGCTGAGGTCAAGAGCTCAGCAAGGCTCAGAGGATGATGTGTATGGGTGACAATAATATTCATCATTGGCACATTAGGTAGACAAGTGCAAATATTGTTATTTAGGAAATTAAGTTTTGGACTTTAAAAACTAGATTCCAGTTTTCTAAGGTGAGGATGAAACTTTCTTAAGTGCAATTGTTTTGATTGTTTGTTTTTTTGTTTGTTTGTTTGTTTCCCTTCATCATACTGGCTACATTTATATATGCATTCTTAAGTTGATCTGACATTTCCCACATCTGTTTTCATCATTTGTGGGTAGTGAGAAAATTCTGGAGTAATCAGGGGTAATACCTTGGATTCCATGAGCCTTGCACATTTTCGCCTTTCCATTTTTGAAATGACACAAACTTTAATATTACATATACTCAAAGTTCAATGTATGTATCAATTTGAAATGTTCTAGTACATTTTTGAAAAGGATATTAATTTACAATTTAATGTTTCCATGTATAAAAATTTATAATCCACCAGACCAAAACTAGTTTGAAATAAAGTATCACTGTATTATGTTTAAATAGATGTTGTTAAATCACTGCTAAAACAAACAAACAAAAATACTATAGTATTTAAAAAAATGACCCCAGTATGACAGGACTAAAACTTGCACTGTTTTGGACCAATGCTTTCTAACAGCACATAATATTTTTATTAAAGGTTGGTTTTATGTTAATTTTGTTGTGGTTCTCAGATGCCTTCCTAACATGGATCTGTGATTTTAATTTGATAAAAAATGAAAAAATAATTAACAAAGCATAGTTATAGAAATAGAGCAGTTTTATAATTTCTGACTGAGATATTTCTGCCATAAGAGAGAGAAATCTTGAAGGTGCTTGTATGACTTCCCCTTATATCATAGTTGGCACATGAAGTGCTGTGACAGACTTCTGTAATTAAGAGAATTTTATTATCAGGCTCTTGTAAAATTTCTGTTGTTCAGTTGCCTATTTTCCCCTGCATAAATATCTGTCCAGAAGGAGATATGAGATGAAACAAACAACAAAATGACAGAGAAAATGTATTTTATCAACTGAATTAGTGAAGCAAAATGGAACTTCAGTAACCCAGGGGGATTAGTGATGAGGTAGAAAACCTTTTTACCTTTATGTAATTGGTTTGAATCAAGCCCAAGTCAATACAGAACAAAAGTTACTAATGTCTATATGGGGTCTCGAGAAAATGAACCCAAATTAACTTTGAAAAGGGACTAGCTAAACTACATTACATCCTTTTATGGACACTCTTAATTGAAGTTACAGTGGCCTTGATTCAATTTAGCTTAAATTAAATTCTAAATAAGAATGTCCACACCAAGATTTAATGCAATAGAATTAACCCACTTAAAAGTTAATTCCAATTGAATTTCTAGAATGTTTCTGGGTGCAGTAGAACCAAGCTGTATTGTGGTGGCTTTTATGAAAGAATTTTAGTTCATCATGAATGGTTCATGGATTGCTCCTATTCGTACCACTGTGAATAGTCTGAAGAGAGAAGTTAGGATTGTTTTGTCCTCATCACCCTTGGAGTGACTCCCTGAGGTGACAAAGTCATATAATTCCTCTTTAGAAATCTAAGTTTGTCCTAAAGAATATTCATTACATATCATCTGATGCTTTCTATAATTTTCCTGTGAAATAAGTTTTATTGGGGATACAAACTGCCAATGGTGCTTAAGGGTAAAATCATACTTTTAAATAAAGAGAAATACCAGACTGAGATTCAAATGCTGTGAAGTATCTTAATTTCTAGCTAAAATGCAAATATTTTTGCTTGGACCAATGGGCACTCAAATTCTTATTTTTAAGTGTTTGTATCGTGTTCATTTCTTTTGCCTGATGTTAAAGAGAAAATTTTAAACCTTAGGAAGAAGTGAGAGAGGAAACATGAAATCATGCTGGAAAATGAGGTGGGTGAAATAAAGCTGTTTTCTGTATAACAAAATGAAAGACAAGAAGAAAAAGGCAGACTGGGTCAAACTCACCCTTGATTGAACTCCCCTGAAATCAATGGTGATTCAGGAGGATTGAATGTGTCCAATCACATTTAGGTCTTTCAGCTCAGTGTCTTAGTGATTCAGCTGAGCCCTAAAAGGCTTGCAGGAGAGAACTGGGAAGTATCTGCGGTGCAGCAATATCCGCTCTGCCTCCTACACTTAAATGCTTCAAGGAGCCACAGAACTATGTCCCAAAGCAAAACAGTGAAACATGCAAAGAGGAGAATAATTTGCATTGTGAGTGTTTTGATTTGTCTGGTCTCATGAGTAATCAGTTTGCATTGCAGGGCTGTCTACTAGCCCGCTTTGGCCTCCACTGTATTTAAATAAAAATAAAATAAAAAACAAATAGATAAAAACCGCTGGGCTTTGAAACCTCACAAGTCTTTAGACATAATTGCAATAGCTCCCTTAACTGTTGTTGAGACTTTTAAAGTCCTATAGCAGTGAAAAGGGAAAACTGATTTTTAGGAATGTGGATAAAGTTACCCAGTTCTATAGTCACAGATGTGGGGTTTCATTGTAAACCAATCTGTTTTAAAAAAGCCAAACATCTCTGACAGGAGCCAATCCATGAAGAAATAAAAAATAAGATTAGGAAGAGGAAGATATGAGATCTACTGTAAACTGTTTCATCCTTTTTGCATGATGATGCATTGTAGTTCTCTGTTAAAAGCATAGCATGCGTTCCTTTGACAAAAGCATCCCATGGAAAATGAGAATGGTATCATTGTACTGTGTAGGGGCAGGGAACAGCATGCAAACTGTTTGCACTGCTCTTGAACTGAGAGCTCAAGTCCTTGAGGGTTTAGCCAGGTGGAAAGGTATTTCCTGAGAGGAAAGGGGGGAGGTGAGGTGGGCAGGAGGTTATGGTGAGTGAATCCCTGGCAGTGTGGTTCCATCGGCCCAACCCTGCACAGCCATATGGGGACACACATGTGAGGCTGCTGGAGCATTTGCAGAGCAGATGTTGGCAGAGGATTTCTGACCCCGGTGGAACTCCCTGCCCACAGTTCAGTCTCTGCTCTGGGACGAGGGTTAACCCTCATGTGTTTCAGTGCTTTGTGGAGCTCAAGCATATTGTGTGTGTGTCTCTATGTTGAAATTCCCTTGGCTGCTTCTGCTGGCACTGCTGCCAAAAGGGCATCAGTCTCAGGCCCTTGGAGCATTCAGAGTTCCTGAAAAGACAGTCAAGAGTTACTTCTGCATAAGGTCACCCTGGGATTTGGACCTATTTTTACTGCCATACTCCACGCTCTGTTCCATACAGAAACTATTTTCAATTCTCTCGTGCTGATGCTACCGGAAGAGACTTCCCAGCATAATCAGCTGCCTGATGCACCTAGCTCCTCTTCACGTGTTTGGAAATCTGCTTGCAGCTGTAGAGAGACTTGTTTTCTGAAAAAATGCAGATATCATTGCAAAGGGTTTTTCCCTCAGAAAACCTCTTTAAAAGGGTGTGAGGTACAGCATACATAACTGTGCTATATACAGTGAAACAAAGATGTATTTTCTGAATGCATTCATATATATTTTTCAACTAGAAAAAAATTGAAACACGTTATTTGAATGCTTCTCATCCTGAAATTTTCTGGGACACACTGAGGAAAAGTTTTTCTGGTTTAACAATTATTCATCTGAGACTTAACTGTGATGTATTTGTGATGACATAATTAATTTTACTGTGATAGTTTAATCATCTGGCACTTGATAGTTTCTGTCTATATTTTCAATGCAGTACATATAGCATCACATCTAAATTTTTTTCATGGCAGCTGTACATCATGAACCAAAGTGTGCTAGATAATACTGTATCTTAAACCATATATTTTGATAAAGCCATAGCCTTTGTACTGCACAGCTCTGCTGCTGAGACAGTTATTCAGAGACCCACAGACAAGATAGAAAGCAAAGTATGAGTTGCCAACAGCAACTAAACTGCCAGTGATCCAGCTAAGGGTCACTGGAGCTTGGGGAAATATCTTTGCCACCTGCCATACCTCATTAGGCAGATCTTTGGAAATGGTGTGGAAGTTCTCTTTTATTATCAAAGCCCCCCATTACAGGAAAATCTTTCAGCGATCAGAGGGAGCATAGTCACTTTCTCCTGGTAGTACAGCAAAGGGAGAGCATAGCACGTCAGGCTCAAGACCCAATTACCATAGGAAAAAAAAACCAGGAGATATTGTACTATTACAGTGCCCATAAGGAAAGCATTTCTGTGTACACATTTGGCAAAGTTATGTTTCAATAGGGTAATTACGGCATCCTTCAAGCTGTCCCTAAGGAAAGCCACACTGTGCTTGGCTACAGAGGTGGATTAGCTCTGTCATTCCTTGCTTCCTCTTCTACAGTGGATCTTAAGAGGGCACTGCTTTTAGCTCAGAGGAAAATGTGTAGTACATCGAGAGTAACAAAGACTCAGATAGATATAGAGAGGAAAACGTGCATATAAAATGTCAATTTCAAAAAAAAAAAAGATTTTCTATTTCTGTGCAAATAGAAAACCAAACAAACAACTCTCCATGTATGTCTGGGAATGTCTCCATGACCATAAACGGAATATACATTACTGTGCTAAAAAAGAAAGATGATATATGCTGTAGTAATTAGAGCAGTGCCACAGACAGACTTAAGGCCATGTTTGGAAACACATTTGATAATTGTACTGTGTCTGGGGAACCAACTGTGCAGTAAGGAAATTCTTAACATTTTAAACTAAATTTTTTAGTCTATACAGCAGAGGGCACTCGTGGTATTGAATTGACCATAGAGTTGCTATTTTGGTACTAGAAAAATAAAAAAAAAAAAACTTAGATGATAAAGAGGTGTCAACATAGACTAAAGAAGCTGTTTGATGGTCTGTGTTCCATGTGTGGGTTTGTCAACCTAAACTTTCCTGTGTCTCTAGCATAAATAGGTATTGAATAGCAAATTACTCTAGTACAGAGCTCCAGATGGATCTCTATGTAAAGTCCATTAAAATATTTCCATAACACCCTTCAAGGCTTAAAATTAATTTTCCACTGTGATTTTGTGCTGGTTAATTGTTTTTCCAGGGTATTTCCAAGATATTTATGATTTAAAATTACCCTGATATGAAATACCTGCACCAAGGCCTCCTGAATATTTAAGTTCTGAGCTCTGGAAAACCACCAGTATAAAAGAAATTATCTTTTTACTACATTCTTCCTGCCACTAGGAATCTTACTGCCATATGACAGCCTCATGTAAACCTCATTAGCTGGAAGTGAGGACTAGCAAAGTATTGCCTAGTCTATTTTCTGCTGGTCATGGTCACCTTTTTTGGATCATCAGCTCCCCTGTACTTCAGCACCACCAAGTCCACTTAATGTTGTCTTGTCCTAAAAACTGCATTTTGCTTCTTGTATTGCCAATAAAGAGGGGGAAAAAAATCAAGTAATATAAATAAATCCAAAATTAAATCATATGGTGGCTGCAAAAACTAATATTTGTTCTCACTATCTCCTGGAAAATGTTGCAGAGGGATGGAAATATAGATATTCTGTACTTATATATTAAACAGGATATGGCTTAGACACAGAAAGATCAAACATACCAATACATGTGAAAACATATCTAGAACTTTGTATTCACATATTACAAAATGGTGATCCTGTCTTCAAAATTCTAGACTCAGAGAAGCTATCAATTAGTCAGTAGCCAAACTTGTATTTGAAGTATCCACAGATTTGAATTTTACAGAAAGCTGAGGGTGTCAGATTTCCCTGGAGGTCTTTGATAGATCATTTTACTAAGGCATATGTTTGATTGAGACATCCCTAGCACAGGACTAGGGAGAACAGTAAATGTAAAAGCCACAGGCAATTTTGGCCTTCAGTACAAGGAAAAAGCTGTTCTATGTGAATGATTCATTGTTTCAGTCAATAACCAAAAATAGGAAGGATATAGGGAATTTAGATAAAAGCATTGATTTCAAAAATCTTTTTGCAACTGAGACATGGAAATATTTGGGTTTGGGTTAGACAACATTTACTGATCAGTCTCATAACTGGATAATTTATTTGTTGTAATGATGTACTGTATTCAGATAAAATGGTTCCTTTTTCCCTCATGGAGTGCATGTGTAGTGATGAAAAGGGAAGATTTGCTGGATGAAGATTTAGGTAAAGGAAATGTTGGGAGATACCATCAGGTTCAAGTAATTGGAACAGGAGGAAAGTGCCTTGGGGTGCTTGCAGCATGGCTTGGGATCATCAGCTTTATGGAGGCCAGGAGAGAGCAGCTGAAGGGGCTTGGTGCATACATAGTCTGATGTTGAGGGTGCTTGTTCTCCCATGGCCTTTCTTATTTCTCTGTACCTTTTTCTTCTACAAATGCAGTAGTTTCCATGGTCCTTCAGGGAACCCAGGATGCAGGAGTGAGAGCAGACAGACACAAAAAGAAAGGTAGAGAAGCTATATGGCATCCTAGAAAGCTGGCCTTTAGTAGAGAATTGGTCTGAGAAGATTCCTGTACCTCTGCAAGCCCCACGTGCTGCCTGTGCCTACCTCACTTGTACAGAAGGGTAACTGGCAGCTCTGAATGCAGGCACAGCAGGCTGAGTTCTCATCCCAGTTTCAGTGAAGACAAAAACATTGCACCAGTGTAATGGTAAAATAATTGGTTTGTTGTGTTTCTGTCTGTTTTATTACTTGTTAATGGAATTCAATATTCAGTCCAAGTCCTCAGGGTAAAAGTTTTAGAAGAATTTTGAAAATGAGAAAGGAAAAACAAATTACTGAACAAAAAAAAAAAAAAAAAAAAAAAAAAAAGGTGACAAAAATGCTAATACAATCACATTAACTATCACAGATGATGGTTAATTAGTATTCAGCAGCAAAATTCATGGGTCACAGATCTTGACTAAGGAACTTAAAATTGATATTAGGCTCTAATAGTATTTGTTTGACCACAACTGCAGACTTCTCTTCAAAAATATGTAAGAAGGATGGGAACTATGGCCTTTTCACCTGCTTTTTGAACATACTTTTACTACACTTGGACTTTTGCAAGAGAACTTGAATTTTAGTGATTAGCGTGTTTCTCCATACATCCTGTTCAATACCTCTGAAGAGATAAGTGACCTTGTGAGCCTGCAGTGAAAAGGAAGGTGTGTTGAGCAGCCAGCCCTCATCTAGTCTAGTACCTTGTCCTAAACCCATGAAGCTGATGCTCAGGAGTACCGTTGTTGGCAGAGGGAAGGGATGGAGGGGTGGGAGCAGTAACATCTAACACTACAGCCACGGGGTTCTCCAGAGCCATGGGACAGAACTGTAAGCTGCAGAGAGAGAAGTTGAGTGACTTGCTCAAGGTTGCAAAACACATTAGTTTCATGAATCTTTCATAACAAGAATGATGTTTTATAAATAGCACATACAGGGAGATCAAACATACAGATACAGCCCAGACTTTCTAGTTCCCTTCACAGTTTTTTAGCCATTATATTGGCTTTCTCTGAGTAAATTATTAAAAATGAGATGAGAACACTTTCTGGCTCTAAACCCTTATAACAGGTTTTTTAAAAATGCAGAAATGAATTCTCAAAAACACATTGTCTGAATATATAATTAGAGAAAAAAAGGTCTTTCATTAAATGAATTGTTGTGAGATGAAAGTCAATATATTTTCCTGGTTTGGGTTCTTTTTTCTTTTTTTTTTTAATTTTTTTTGGTTGGTTGGTTTGTTGGTTGGTTTATTGAGTTTTTTTGAGGTTTTTTGAGATTTTGTCTTTTTTTAAGAAAGGTCTCCTTTTTTTACACATAATGAATCAATTTGGAGCCTGGAGTGGAAAACTGTTGCCTTATGGTATTTTGTTTTACTGAATATATATGTACTATCCATCTGGGTGCTCTAGGTTATAAATATGCTTTAAGCTTGCTGTAATTTCTAAGACTTCACTTTTGGCTGATTTATAGAAATTTCATTAATCTCGGCTACAGAGGAATCTTGAACTGAGCAGCAGATTGAAAATGAATTGAATGCTGGGGACTGTGAAAACTGCCACACATGAATCAGTACTGAAGTTCTTAAAATAGTAATGATCATTTGTAGTGTAAAGGTCTTTTTTCCCTTTGCAGTAAGAATTTTTTGTGAGTTTTTTCAAGGTGCCAATGAAACTGCCAGCCCTGCAGCTACAGGGATATTTTTCAGCATTTAAATAAATGGCTATTCTCATTTCTGTGTTCAGTATACATTTGTGGATGAGGTTTTTTTTTGCTTTGGGTGCCAAATAAAAGAATTGAAGAGGACATATCATTAAATTGGATAGAGCATGCTTCTTTATTCTAATTTTTTTTTTTTTTTTATTTTTATAGGCAAGATCTTACCCTGTTATCTGCATGACATTTAGTTTTAGAGAATTACTTCTGGTTAAAGTCTGATTCAGGAATCATGTTTGTATAGACAAAGATTTTTATCCATAACACAGAAGTCTCATTTGCTTTTCACATTATCTGTTGTCTTATCTTGCAATGTGTAAAAAAGGTTAGCACCTTGAATACTCTGATAATTCCTATCTTAGTAGATTCCAATATTACTATGTTCCTATGTTGCAAATTTTTGCCTTTTGAGATGCTTGTCCTTTCTTTCAACTCTCCCCTGAGTTACATTTCTTTTAGGTATTCACTATGGTTGAACTTCTTATCTGCCATCCACCTACATGCATTGTACATTGGAATGTGCAGGAGAACTAATGTATGGCTATTTCTTATCTCACTGCCAGTTGGAGCTGACGTACATATCTGTACAGAAAAATAGTATTAGCAATTCTTTACCTGTTCTCACTATCAAATTTCAAGAAATTGGTAGAGGTGACTGAAAGGACTTGAGGAAGCCTTTGTTGAGAGAACACAATTATTTGAGATTAATGTTCTCCTTTTCCTTTCTTCCTTTCTTTCAGACGATTCAAACTCCAGAAGGACCAACACCAAATAAATTATGAATGTTGAACAAGATGACCTTACATCCACAGCAGATAATGATAGGTCCTAGGTTTAACAGGGCCCTATTTGACCCCCTGCTTGTAGTGCTGTTGGCTCTTCAGCTTCTTGTGGTGGCTGGTTTAGTGAGGGCTCAAACTTGCCCTTCTGTCTGCTCCTGCAGCAACCAGTTCAGTAAAGTGATCTGTGTACGGAAAAATCTTAGAGACGTGCCAGACGGCATCTCCACCAACACCCGGCTACTCAATCTCCATGAGAACCAGATCCAAATCATTAAAGTTAATAGCTTCAAGCATCTGAGGCACCTAGAAATCCTGCAGCTCAGCAGGAATCACATCAGAACAATTGAAATAGGGGCTTTCAATGGTCTGGCCAATCTCAACACTTTGGAACTCTTTGACAATCGTCTGACCACTATCCCAAATGGGGCTTTTGTATACCTGTCAAAACTGAAGGAACTGTGGTTGAGAAACAACCCCATTGAGAGCATCCCTTCTTATGCTTTTAACAGAATCCCTTCTCTCCGGAGGCTGGATTTGGGGGAGTTGAAAAGGCTTTCATACATCTCAGAAGGTGCCTTTGAAGGTCTGTCCAACTTGAGGTATTTGAACCTTGCCATGTGCAATCTTCGAGAAATTCCTAACCTTACTCCACTTGTAAAACTGGATGAGTTAGATCTTTCTGGGAATCACCTGACTGCCATCCGGCCAGGCTCTTTCCAAGGGTTAATGCATCTTCAGAAATTGTGGATGATACAGTCCCAGATTCAAGTGATAGAAAGGAATGCTTTTGATAACCTTCAGTCACTTGTAGAGATCAACCTGGCACACAACAATCTGACACTTCTGCCTCATGACCTGTTCACACCACTCCGCCTGGAAAGGATCCACTTGCATCATAATCCTTGGAACTGCAATTGTGATATCCTTTGGCTCAGCTGGTGGATTAAAGACAAGGCACCCTCGAATACTGCATGCTGTGCACGTTGCCACACGCCTCCCAGTTTAAAAGGAAGGTACATTGGTGAGCTGGACCTGAATTACTTCACATGTTATGCTCCAGTCATAGTGGAGCCACCAGCAGACCTCAACGTCACAGAAGGCATGGCTGCAGAGATGAAATGCCGGGCATCGACCTCCCTGACCTCCGTATCTTGGATTACTCCAAATGGATCTGTAATGACACATGGGGCATACAGAGTTCGGATTGCTGTGCTCAGCGATGGCACATTAAATTTTACAAAGGTAACTGTGCAAGACACGGGTTTGTACACATGCATGGTGAGTAACTCTGTTGGGAATACCACGGCTTCTGCCACGCTGAATGTGACCGCCCTGGATAACCCTGGTTACACGTACTTTTCAACCGTCACGGTAGAGACTGTGGAACCTTCTCAGGATGAGGCACAGACCACAGAGCAGGTTGGGCCCACACCAGTTACCAACTGGGAAACCATTAACATGACAACCTCACTCACTCCACAGAGCACAAGATCAACAGAAAAAACATTCACCATTCCTGTGACGGACACAAACAACGGGATCCCAGGAATAGATGAGGTTATGAAGACTACCAAAATCATAATTGGTTGTTTTGTGGCTATCACTCTTATGGCTGCTGTGATGCTGGTAATTTTCTACAAAATGAGGAAACAGCATCACCGGCAGAACCATCATGCTCCAACACGGACTGTAGAGATCATTAATGTGGATGATGAGCTTACAGGTGACACACCCATAGAGAGTCATTTGCCCATGCCAGCAATAGAGCATGAGCACTTAAATCACTATAACTCTTATAAATCTCCTTTCAACCACACAACAACAGTTAACACAATAAATTCAATACACAGTTCAGTGCATGAACCGTTATTGATCCGAATGAACTCGAAAGACAATGTTCAAGAGACTCAAATCTAAAACATTTATGACATTAAGGGGTGGGGTGGGGGGACAACAAAAGATGGTTTATAAAACAAATGACACAAATGACTGGGCTAAATCTACTGTTTCAAAAGTGTCTTTACAAAGAAAAAGAAATTTATTTATTAAAAATTCTATTGTGATCTAAAGCAGACAAAATTATGTGTATTCCTCAGAACCTGTTTTTGCTGCAGTTATTTACCCTCCTCGTTCCCGTTTTCCTGCCCAACCTACCCTGACTCCCATTTGCCATATTTTCATAGGAGATCTTGATTCCCTAAAAGAACTGATCTAGGAAATTTTGTAAGAATTCTGTTACACTTTGGGAATTTTTATGGTGAATTCTAGTGGTGAGATTCGGTCTATTTTGTCACTTTCTCTTTTTTCTTTTGTTTTCTCATGCCCTTTTTGAAATTATTCAACAGAGAATGGAGTAATAACAGTAACTTTGCAAGTGAGAAAAACAAGTAAACCTTTTTTTCTCCATGTAATGATTTGCTCTGTATTTACCAAAAGCACCATTCTGTGAAAAAAATGGAAAAAAAGTAAAAAAAAACCAAAAATTAATTTACTTGTGAAAGCCTATAAAACCCATGATCTTTTAAGCAATTCTAGAACCAGAATTTGTAGTTCAAACACTAAACTAAGATTATAAATAAAATATTGGTTTTTTTCTGTACTCGGATATAGCTCATTCTTAGTGTGACTTTAAACATCAAAAGTTTGTTAAAAATTCTTATGATAATCTGCTCTGATGGTCCAAAACAATCACTTTAAAGAGAATAATTAAACCATTTTGTATCATTACTGAAGGATATCAAAGTTTTCATTTTAGTTTATGAAAACAACATACTGACAAACAAGGCTGTTTGATTTCTAATGCAAGATTGAGATCATTCCTTCTAATGGTGTTTCCAATTATCTCTATTATATCACAAGATGCTTTTCACAATGCCAGAAAAGTTTTGCAATGAGCTTCAGTTGTCACTGAATTTATTAGACAAAACTGAAAACTTTTTTTTCTTTTTTTATTATTTATAACTGGCAATAAGAAAATTCATCTTTATATCAAAGCTAGTGGTTTCCATTTAAGTTGTTCTGGGACTTCTAGGCACAAATATGAAAGAAGCTTAGCCATAATAATACCTGTAATAAGAGCTGTATCCCTATGTGCAAAATCAAATCAAAATGCTGTTCTAAAATAAATCACAGGAAGAAATCTGAGGATTTGGGTTTAAAAAATAGAAAGAACAAAGTCAGACAAATCAGAGGATATTATAAGTTACTGTAATTTGCATGACAATTAGAATCCCAGATTCTATTAATTTAAACTCAGACTCATTTACCAATGGGAAACACACACCCTTTGCCTTTCTGTTTACATACATTCTCTGGATTTAGCTTATTGGTATAGGACTGGTGTATATTGTGCACACTGAAAGCTAAAAGAAAACCTTTCCATAAGAAAACCCACTGCAGGACATTGTGTTCTTCCAAGCAGAAGTTCTGCCAAATTAAACTACTTTATGCATTGGCAGCTGAACAGAAGCATTTTAAAATTATTTAAATTAGGGGAAAAAAGGAATCTTATATATAATTTCTGAACATTTTTTCACCTGTTTTCTTTCTTAACCACCTTTACTGAGGGTTTCTGGGGTCTTGTTCCAGGTAAATAATATTGTTAGCAAAATCTATTTGGATCTTTCTAGTTCAGAACAGCATGCAGGATGAAGACCCCACTGAAAAATATACTTCTATTCTGTAAGTTTAAGATGGAATTCTGATAGATTGAGGAGCTACACATCTCCTGTTGGATGCACAGTTCTCAAGGTTGCAAGTGAATGCTGTGGTACGAAGGCCTGATTTAAAGAGGACACAGTGGAGATAGGTGACAATGAATCACACCCTGCAAGGAGTCTGATAAGTAAAAGACCGAATGAAACCCAAAGTTCTATAACAATCTCTAAGAAACATTTGGCAAGGCATTATCCTTTGATGTGCTACATGAAAAATAACATCTACTCAAAGGGAATTTTAATAGGGGGCAAAGATGGACCTGAATGTAAAACACTGCGGCTGTGATTCCTAGGTTTGCCTATTTCTTTAAAGTGCAGTTGCGTATTTCATGGGTGATTTCTTTTAAGCATTGTGATAGATTCTGTACAAAACTACTACAGTTACACATTCCTATGTGTTCTTTGCCCATCTGGCTAGTAATAGGCTGTCCATGGCCAATGCTAATCTGAAAATTGAAAAAAAAGTCCATTTAGGAAACCTAAATCTGGACTATTCAAATCTGTAATTAATGGGTTTATGTTAACAAATTATGACTACTCTAACCAATATTTGTGAAAGCAGTTATGGTCAACATGGTTTTATAAATATGTAGTACTTTACTAACCCCTAAAGTAGGTTAGAATGAGGCCTATAAGAAAACAGGAATAGTTACTGTCAAGTGCAACACTGGATCAGTGCCGAACTTTGATCCTTTTTGCAGTAATACAAAATACTATCAGTGACTATTTTAAACAATATATTAATTCTTATAGAGTGTTAATGTGGTTTTATTAGCCAATGAAAAAGCCAGATACTTCTGCTTGCTCATGATAAATATAAAGGAAAAGCATCTGGGTGTGTTTGGTTGGGTAAGTATGTATGTGTTACATGTCAATCATATTAGTTATGATTTTCCCACCATGTTCCATATTCTTCTTGGAACCACAGATATCACTTCTGATTCCTTCTTACCTCCACAAAACACTCAGCTTTTTTGCAGGTGAATTAAATACCAGAGTTAGAGAAGATCATAATTTGAATTATGAACTGAGCTCTGCAATAAAAATGAAAGGAGTGCTGTGCTCTCTTGTTTTGGCGTTCAAATCACATGCCTGTGCCTCCTGTTACTGCTCCAGAGACAACAATGTTGAGAAGGAAGCCTGTATCTCCTGTATGACAGACCATAACTGACAGAAAGGTCTAATGAAATTTCTCTTCCAGGTGACCACATTGTGTGTGATGTAAAACAATTGTGCAAAAAAAAGAAATTGTGCTCTTGATTTTGATCTATCGCTTTCTATTGGGCTCATGAGAAATGATGAATCATTCTTCAGTTCATTTGATGGAGTTTGAAGATGTTTATCTACTGTCCTGTACAAATAGAAACTGCAAAGCATTTTCTTTCTGGAATTTTCATCAAGTCTTGCGAATTGTGCCATATGCAGAAATAGCATGTGAAAAGCAAACCAAGTGAGTTCCATCCAATTCATCATAGAAGATGGACATTTTATTTTCTTTCAAAAAGGGCTAAATGTATGAAAAGTAATAGAATAATTGTATTTTTTGCTAAAATATTCTAACACATTAAAAATTATATTTAATCATTTCAAGATTCCCTGTTCCCACTGATCACAAGTTGATAACAGAATTAGAGAAAAGACAAGTAAATTAATACTGTACTTTGTTATACCAGCTTCGTAGTCTTACGAAAATGTTTCATAACAGCTTTTACGAGTTTTTATGTGTCAGGTATGAGTAGTCTTTTCAATGAGGAGCATGGAAAATCTCTTCAACTTTTTCATCCCTCACTAAAGGTTATATCCCATTTTCACACGAGATAAATACATAATTTTTGAAATTCTCACTGTTTTTTTTTTTTTTTAAGTCCAGGAGGTGAAGGTCTAAGAAATGTTAAGAGCTACCCTGCAATTTCATACGGAAAGAACTATATGAAGAAATAATTTCCCACCTTCTAGATGTAATAAAAGCAGTTAGACTTTAGTGCCTGGGTTTCTGTTTTTCTTAGTAAAACTATTTAATTTTTCATTTATGCAGATGTTGCCAAGAAAAATCTCATTTCTAAAATTTGATCTGCAGTTAGTCCAAAGGTGGTGGTGGTGGATATTTTATTACAGGGGTGATATTATATATTAGTATTATAAAACACTAACATATAGAGGCACCACTACTGACATAGCAAAGATTCATCAGCAGGGGATGGGCTTGGGGAAATTCTGGAAACCTACCAAGTAAATCTGCAATTCCTGTTGGCCCTGCAACCTCTCTTATGGTGGTGCCCCTGTGAAAACACCGTGGTTGTGTCTAGTTTGTGTCTGGAAGAGCACAGCAAGGCAGAAGAGATTTGGGTTGGGAATAACTTCATTGACTGCTCCCCAATTAAGAGCATAGATGCAGGAGTAATCAGCGTAACAGCTAATAGCTCAGGTCTAGATATGCAGTGTATGATTAGGTACAAGTAGGTTGTAAGGCTTAATGCACACTAAACAATGGAAAGCTTGAAGAATAAAAAAAGTCATGGATTTACAGAGTAAGTTTTACACAAATGGCAAAATTATGTTTTGAAAAAATATGAATGTTGGTTTCATTGATTCTAAGATAGGTTTTTTTTTTCAGTATTAAGACATGAGATCTGTACTTTAATAGTTACATGCTGTTTATTTCAATAAGAATAAATCATGATTTTGTTAGGTGAGAAATGTATAAGGAAATATTTACTTTAATTTGTCTTGGTTTTACTCCTTGCTCTGTTTATAACATACACATAGATTTTCTGGTAATTAGGATGCTCTCCAAAGGGCCAAATCAGTGAATTTTGACTGACTTTCATGAGACAAATCTTTCATGCAGTATAACTCCAGTGAGGTATGAAGTTTTGGAATGAGGGGGAGACAATGAACTGATTACATCATCAGATAATTTTATGGTCATTTTTTGTAAAATAAAAAGCAAAATAGTTTGTATTTTTTGAGAACTTTGAAAAGAAAATATTTTGTTACGATAGAAATTCTTAGCAGAAAAGAAACCCCAGCAAGCCAGAATAAATTGAAGTATTATTGGACTTGAAAGGAACAGTAAGATGTAAAGTTTAAAGCAAGAAGTGGGAGTTATATATCACAGATAATCTTTACATATTTTCTAACAGCACAATTTGCAAACTCAAAAATTAGTTACTTTTTTTATGCATCATGCAGCTTCTGCAGGGATTCTAACTGCTTTATCCGTACTTTTCTGTTTTCTTCTTGTATTTTGCAGTACATGTATGATAAAATCTGGGCTTTCAGCTCTGCAACAAGTTTTCATACAGAGTATGAAAGGAAATTCTCTTAAATCATCCAAACTCCTTTTATTGGAGGTGCATGTCTGTTGCTCTCTGGAGCTTTTTTCAATCCACTTGAAATGGATAGTGCAGTGAGAGATTCCTTAGTTTCTTCAATTCTCTGCTACTATATGCAGATAATAAGATATCATTAATATCTTAGGAGAAGTTTTTGCGTGGATTATATTTTCATCAAATTTAAAATTTAACCTGCAACTGGTTTTTATTTTAGTAAAACATATTGAACTCTATGGACTTGAAAAAAATACTTCTGTTTCTTTCACAGTAGCTCAGTTAAATGCAACTAAATTACAAAAAAAAAAAAAAAAAGAGAATTCAAAAAGAGAAACTATCTGTCTTGGAATGCTCTGCATGTAGATGGGTCTGTATATGTGTATTATTTAAAAATTAGTTCTACAGGTGAGATTAAAGGAATAAAGGAAGAAATTTATAAAAAAAGAAAATAAGGGAGAATAAATGAGTCAAGAGAGAACCTAGTGAAACAGAACTGGAGCTAGTGGACCACAGAATTAATCCAACCACTATAACTAATTTAATTCCCAAAGGTGTAATTCAGTTTGATTATATTTGCTCATTTAATTCCTCAAAAGGACAGTTAGTTGTCTAAAAAAGGAGGTGGAAAGCCAAGTTCTGTGTTTGTCAGTACTCACGTGATATCAAGCAGGTTTTCTTTTTCTTTTCCCTCCTGGGCCTGGCATTTCTGTTGAGCTGCTCAATTATCATTTTCTGAAGCTGCCTTCCTGAGGCACCCACCTGTCCAGCCTGTGATGGGAGTGAATTCCAGTTGACAGTGAGACAAAGACAGGTCAGTGCTGTGCTCCTAAGCAGAGCCTCTGCAGTGCTTGTTTAAGTTCCCTAATTCCTGAAGAACTCATTCCTATTTCACACCGCAAATTAGTTTCATAGATAATATATACGTTTTGAATATAGTATATAAAATTAAGGTTGTTGATGGTATGCCATCTTCCATATTGAAAGAGTCTTTTTTTTTCTTTTTCTCCCTGTTGGAATATGTTTCTTTGTGATAAAGAAAGATCAAAATCAAGAATTTGATCAAATTATAAAGACTTGAAAGCCTTATCAATGCCTTTGAATATTAAGACTATATAAGGATTATGAATTGTATAAAACTACATTAAAAAAAAGACAGTAAATAGCAATGCTCTAAGATTTGCAGAAAGCAAATGCCTAAACAAAGTCATCATGACCTTAACAGACTGAACAAAACAGAGGAATTGACAACTTCCATGGCTTTTACTAAAACTTCCTTGACAGAAATTGTTCTGTTCTCCTATTTTTATTCTTTAAATAAATTCTATTTCTTATGTCAGGAGTGTTTCCATCAAGATGGACATGAGTAATTATTGTTGGAAATATTGTTCCCTCCTGTTTCTATCTGGAGAAACACTGGCTCTGGATGTTTATTTTTTCAACTCCCTGCTGGTTTCTGACACTCCTGTGGTGAAGCAATCAATTCTGTAGTGCAAAAAAAGCTTTTGTCCATCTAACACAACAATAAAATAATAAAGGGCTGAACCAGGCAATGAAGAATAAAATAAAATGCAGTGGTAATGGTGAGGGAAGTGTCCTGAGAAAATAAACATTACAGGAGGAGAAAAAAATATATTGAAAAGATGAAGGACCTTGAAGAAGAGTGTAAAGCTATTCTTTCCTTCTCATTTTGTGCATTGTGTTCCCTGCTACAGCTGAATCATAGTTGAACACATTGATGAATTCATTTTAAATACACTGGAAACTCTTTTAAGGATTATTTTAAAAGTAATAAAAGTAACATTCCTTAGACTTGTGTGAGTCAAAAAAGCCACAAGGAAATATTTAGGTTGCTGTGCTATACTACTAGAACACTTAAAGTTAACTGTAGCAAGAGAATTAAGGTGCAATTCTGAAAAATAAACTGTTCATACTTTACAAGAAGAAAATAATTTCCCAAAAGAAAAAGTAGAAATATGCATTCTGAGAGAACCCAATTGGTAATTTCTGCATGCATGTATCATTTTAACATTAACTCTTCTGATTTTATAATTGGATTTATAAAAATCAACCTGAAAGAAGCACTAGAAAACATAGAATGGACAAAGATGGCAGTAGTGAAATAATTAATTTAATAGAACTTTCCATTCTTATACTTTCAAGTTATTTTCAGTAACAAAATATTTTTCATTAGGAACTAAGAAAAGGCTTACATTTTTTCCCCTTTATCTCCTCAAGTGGGGATAACATTTTAGGCTGTCTAATAAAACTGGTATTAGAATTTTAGAAAAGAAAAAGGAAAGATGACTTGTGAAACACGTGCTAATTTTGTAGCATGCTTTTTTTTGTTGTTTTGCTTTAAGTTGTTTTTTCTTGCCTTTACAAAATAATTGAAGGAAATTATAAAGTAGAAAAATTATCACTGTGATGAAATTTTGGAAAGCACAAGATATCCTTATTATTTTTGTAGAAGATTTATATATCCTTACTGTTCTCTTAATTTCATTCTAGTTAGCTGGCACAAAAATGTAGGAAGGCCAAATCAATATTCCTTAAAATTTTTTTCATGATTCTTTTGGTTATGAATATTGTTTCCTTTCACTAATCAAATTATATAAAATGGATTTTATTATGTTTCAGTATAGAAATCTTTTCCTTTGTCTATATTTACAGTTTCAAGAGTTTTCTGTGCCTTCAATTTTCACTCAACATATCTTTTTAATTAAAAAGCTGAGTCCTTTGAATTATGTATTTTCTCTGTGATGCTGGGTTGTAGGATGCAGTGTTTCATCCCAAATTTCCTGGTAGTATCCAGTCTCATTCAGTACCCTCACAGCATTCTTTGGTTGTGTCACTCTCTGTCTCTGATTGAGAGTCAGTCTCTATGGTCACCAGGAATTTTTCCTCCACACAAACTCGAAGTGTCGAGAGTAAATGGAAAAATGGAAGTGCAGAACAGTATGACTGCCCAGCACTTGTTTCGAGGCTTAGCAGCACGACATGGTAACTTCAAACTTCCCAGGTTTCTGTGGCAATTGTGGTTTGGCTGCAGGATGTCAGCAGAACAGCCTGACTGGAGTGAGGTAATTAATCTATTCTGCATATCTTAACACAGGAAGACTTTAGCTCTGAAGAGGAGAAGAATTATATTCTGTCTCCTCTAAAGTGTGTTTTACAACTCAAGTGAAGAAAAAGCTGTTTTGTTTTGGTTTTTTTTTTGCTTGTTTGTAAGTTGTTTTTCTTTTTTTTTTTTTTTTAGCTGTTTTTTAATTTAAAATTTTGGAAATCTTTTTGAAATATAGATCACTGTGATCATATTTCATGCATGGTTGGTGGAGGTGCCACAAGATTGTTTAGTTTATATCACTGAAGAATTGGATCAGCCTGCTTCTAAATGGATTTTCCTTGTGCTGATCACAGATAATTATAGGTCTTTTTTTGAAATGCCTTTTAAGTACTGATAGCACAGCTATGGAAGCACATTGCTAGGAATGATGCCAAAATTTTACAGTTGTGCAAATTCATCACATCTAATCCACTGGTAGTGATCTGTTGCTTTAGCTTAATTTTAAAGTTGTGATCTGACGTGTTGGTATATTGGTTCAGTAGGGGAAATTATTTTGTTCTTTTAAAATGTTAATTAGGTCCTAGGAGAACTGATGGGCTGAGAACCAAGTCTTTCACATTGCTTTGCTGTGACAGTGTTGCAACTTTGATTTTAAGGGTATACCAGAAGCACATGTGAAGTGTTTGTCTCTTCTAAGCAGTCTTCTGTGACAAATGCAGTTCTCTGTCTGGCATTTTCTCTAAGATATAAACTCCATCAGACATATACCAGACACATTGCAAATAGGCCACAGGATATTCATCATGGGGTAATAAGTATTGATACCTCTTGCTTCTGAATTTGGCCTTGGGTTAAATTTCTATATCTTCATTTAAGTTTTCATCAAGTGCTATATCTTAGTGCTGCTGCAAAGTGTTTGATAGCTTACAGCCTGTCTTTGCAGGGTAAGTTATGCAAAATTAAAAGTGTCATCACTATTGGTCTGTTGTTTAGATATAAACTTCTCTCTCTCCATCCCGTATGGAAGCTTCCAATAATCTTGTTTTTCTGCAATCCTAATTGTCACGGTTAATTCTTTTTATTCCATTTCATTTCTCAGGGTGTTTCCAAGGAATGACACAAGTAATGGCAAGAAGAAAGAAGTTGGTGATTTTACTTCTAGAACATATGTGCATCCAGACAATCACATAATCACAGAATGGCTTGGGCTGGAAGGAAACTTATAGATCATCTAGACCTAAAGATGATCTAGTTCTGTAGGCAGGGACAATGAGTAAAGTGCCCACGAAAAAAGAAATCCTACAAGAAATAGATCAGTCAAGACACAAAAAATTAGAAATAAATATAAATCCATTTATTCCTCTGTTGTAGACACACACACACACACACATATATACGCACATGAATCCACTATTTTGATGCTTTTCATCAGGTCTGCTCTGGAAAGCAGTTCAGATGCAGAGGAGATGTAGGGCACTTCATGTGGCTAAGCTGCCCACTGGCATCTGTGGCAGAGGAGGAGAATGAGACAAAGAGGCTTTCACCAAAGGCAAAAGTTCTGGTGTGGACAGAGTCCTGCTGTCCCTGAGGTAAGAGGTGACCTCATGCATACAGTGCAGTGAGTCTGGAGGATCTCCCCTATTACAGGACACTATGGCTCCTTATGTATAAACAGTGGGAAAGTGTACTCAAGTTTATGCATCTGAAAGTGGGAGAAAGTGAATATCTCTTTCTGTAGTAGTTCTAGTTTTGCCAGTGGTCTTTGTAATCAATATGTAAAAAGTCTTCATTTCACTTTTTGTAGGAATTTCCCCATTTGCAAAATGTGTTGGGAAACACAAACATGAAAAGCAGTGTGAATCTTGGTCCATGACTGCTGCTGCTCTCTGCTGGGGTTGGACTATTTTTTCTTTTCTTTTGTGCTTCTCAAGCATTAAATACTCCTCTCAGAATTTCAAATGGAGGGGTCAATGAGTCACTGTCTCCAAGTAAAGCTAGTACAGGGTTTTGTGGTATTTAAAGGATATGGCATCGTTTGTGCTTGCTGTGCACCTGTGACACCACTGCCAAAGGCACTGACAGTACTGTCATATGGAGTGAGATGTGAGCAAATCATGGAACATCCTTGCTTCTCTTGTAGATTTCCCAAATATTAGCTTTGTGAGAAAGGGCAAAGCAATCAGCTATTCCATCCTCTAGGAAGAAAGTGAAGGGATGCAGGAAAGGTGCAGGCACACATGACATGCATGAAACAGTCACAAGAGACAGAGATGGGGGAATGAATTTCATTTGGGAAAAGTTGTAGGAAATATCTTGCTTGTTCCTCACAGAAAAAGGCTTCTCATGAGTAAGTAAGCTTTTACAGATTGTTGTAGGTATTTTTTGCCTTTTAAGAGCACATTCAGGCTTATCTGTTTCAATCTTATCTTAAATATGGACTGTGAAGTGTTCCATCTTCAAGAAAATTGATTCAACTAAAGGGCAGAAAACCTTTATGTAAAGGAAACAACACATTAAACAAGAACTTAACTCTGTCTTGTAAACAAAGTGGATACTCGTGATGATAGGGGTAAGGAGGAATCGCTGTCATTCACATCTTTCCACTGGAAAGCACACTGTCTTACAGGCAGTGCACAAATACTTGTTCACAATTTCCCTCCTCCTCAGCTGTTAGAGGGAAGCTGTGAAAATGTCTGGGTTGTTTCCTCCCAATGTGAAGTGAGTGTGGTGAACACCTGGGGCGTGGGGGGTTCCTCTGCCAGGGCTTTTTCCCCAGAGCATATCTGGGCATGCTTTGGGAGGGGAGGCTTTTGCAGCTCATGGATGGGAAGAGAAACAAGCCTGCTGAGACTCTGTAGAAATGTTGCACTGAGCTGTGCCCTTCTGTGAGGAAAAACCAGATTTGCCAGGAACTCAAAGGTGTCACAGAGTTTGCAGCTAGCAGTGAGTTGAGTGAAGGGCACAGTGAGCAAGGGGAGGGATATTAATTTGTAAATAATTCTAGCGTCAGTTCTGTTTCCTCTTACCTGCTTAGAAAACAAATTATTTTAATATATACAAAGCTATTTAAAATCTCTTACTTTCGTATTTTAAACAATTTCAGTATGGGCTCAGAACAAAACTAAACAGGAACTATGCTTTCTTTTTTTACAAAGTAGAATGGCTAAGTATAAAAGAGTAGTATAAATGCTGAAGAGTATTAGTGATTATGAAAGTTATTTGTATTTAAAATATTTTTAAGATATTAGTTTAATAATAAATTATCAGCAGCAGAGTCACTGAGTAAATCTTGCATAACCAGCACAGCTTAAACATTTTAAGTGTATTTCTTTACCTGATGATTAACCTTTCCTCATTGCTACTACCAGCAAATTGTTCTAATATCAAGATGATATAATGAGGCAAACTTATGCATAACAACAGTAAAATGATTTAATCTCTCAGACCAGCATATGACAAAAATCTGATGTGGATATGAGGGGAAATTTGAATTATTGTCTTCTAATATTGTTCATTTCTGGAAGCAGGGGAAAGAGGACTTATATTCTGTATCTCCATATTTCACTAACAACAAAACCCAAAAACCTAGCCCAGAGAAAAAATATGGGGGATAGTGATGTTTTCAGAATTGCCACAAGTTTTCCTGGCTTTAAAATCATTTTCCTGAAGTAAAGTATAAAAGTTTCTGGACAATGTCATTGAAGAAAAATAATTTTTAAACAGATGAAAAGTCACTAACAGAGTATTTGCATCAGTGTTTCAGTTTTTAATTTAGGAGAAATGGGTTGTATGGTTAAAAAATACTTTTTTTTTTTTTTCCAAAATGAATGATAGTCTAGAAAAGCAACACAAGCAATTATGTTTTTGTTGTCATTGTCTATGTGAGTTAAGATAGAAATATCAATGACAAATGTAGGTAAGAATAGGACTTTTGTAGTCCTATTGAGATAAATGAAAAATTTCACATGATTTTACAAAATATCTGAGAGGACTTATTTTCATTATGGTTATGGTCTTCTGGGGATTTTGCTGACTTAAGAACATTTAGATGTAATTTATATTTTTCTTAATAAAAAAAAAACAAACCAAAACTAATGAAAATCTGCCCATGAAGGAGACTGAGCAGTTGTCAGCTGTCAGTGGTTACTGAACTGTGAGAAAAGGGGACTTCACTGCAACTGTGAAAATTGAGGAGAAAGCCTCATTTTGGAGGAAGCCAGAGAGATTCAGTTGTAGAGGGGCAATCAGAGAGCAAGCAGTGCAGCTGCTGTGATGCAAGGGAGAGAGGTGTCATGGGCTGCAGGCCAAAGGCTAATGGGATGGGTGATCTCATTAAGCACCAGTCTGATGTAATCACTCAGTTCATGCTGCATTACTGCTTGGTGCTGGACAATGCATTTGTGCTTCAGTAGAATCACAGTTTGGGATTCATGACATGTAACAATAGCAAAGCTCTTCAGTGAATGTCTGAAGTCCTCCTTTTTTTCCCTTTCCCAGGTGGTTGCCCAGAACTGTGATGCTGGGTCACTGGTTTTGCCTTCAAATGCAGCTCTGCATATCCTGAGGCTTAAATGCTGCTGGGGGGAATGCTGAGAGGGCAGATCTTGGACTAAGGGAAAGACACAAAGAGCAGACTCTGGAATGCAGTGGGATGCACATCTTAGAAAGCTGGAAAATATGTCTCTCTACACAAAAAAGGCCTGCAGGAAATCAGATTTGATGGTCAAAAGAAAATCAGTAAAGGAGAAAGACGAGATCTTCCCCATCTTCCTTTGTCTTATGAATCTTATGTTCTAAAACACTCAGTAGAATTGTGCTACTTGATATAATATTTATACTTCATTTAAAATAATTCAAATAAAAATGTTATCATCTGTTAACTGCCATAGCTGGCCCTGGTTTAAACTTTCCAAGAAGAGTAAGTCTTAACCAGAGAACTTCAAACAACTTGGTAGATGAAGTTGCACATTCTAGCTTGGTAACTGGTATATGTGGCATCAGTCTATTTCATTTTAATTCAGTGCTTCAGAACTGGCTGTGAAGGCGGCATAAGTAAGTTTTATGCTATCAAGAACATGCTCCTCTTACTGTAACTATCATCTGTCTTCCAGCCTTCTCCAAAAACTCTCATCTGTAGGATTTATTAACTACTTTGCATAGCTTTCACAGTGTCATAATAAAGTAACAAAATGTCCTCAGCTCAAAGTCTCAGATTAAAACAAACAAAAAACAAACAAATGGAACAAAGCAAAACAAAACCAAAACCAATACAAAACAAAAAACACCTTCTCAAAAGTACCCCAAACTTGTGTGTGTGTGTGAAAAGCAGACAGAAAACTCAGAAAATGCTCTGTGTGTGTGAGAAGCACAGCACTGAAGTTTAAGGAATTTCTGATGTTGTTGTATCCAGAGAGCAGACAAGACATTTGCAAAAACAATAACTGCTCTCTACCTTCCCCTCACACCCCCAGGTAATATTTATTTTGTGAAAGGATTTTCCCTCAAAAAGCACAGTGTACTCAAGGTTATGTAGCTAGGCCTTTTGAAATCAGAATCTGGCTGCTCAGGCAACCATGACCACATTTTAAATTGCTTGATTATTTGTCTATGGGGGATGACCGTTTTATTGCCTGAAATAACACAATTATGTTGCAATGACTGTCAAAAAGAGTAGATAAAGAAATAGACTGAGCTAGTTTTGAGTATATTGTGGACAGTAATTATTTGAGGATACAAACAGGAAATGTGAGGTAATACCCAAAGGACTGGAAATCTCACTTCTGAATAAACTGTATTTAAAATGTGCTCAAGCTTCTAAGGTTATTAACCCTCCTTTGTGTTGTAAGCTGTGTAGACTAGAAGTGATTAAATTGCACCCATTTGCCAATGAATCAATTCCACTGCAATGTGGAAGAAAGAGCGTAACTTACCCATCAGAGAATGTTTGTAAGCAAAGAGAATTGAATTGTGCTGCTCCTGAACTGTGTTGCAAAGAGCCACTTTCACCTCTCATTGAAATTCTGCAAATTAAATCTGCACCTTTATTTGAATACATGAGTGTTATACCTTCTCTTTTATAATGGCTGTACAATAATTTCCAGCAATAAAACCAGAGTGACTTTCAAGTCAAGGTAGCAAGATGCATGCCTTGTATTTTGGAACTGGCTCTCCTTCATCTTTCTGGGATTTCAATTTACTTTTCCTCCCTGTGCTGCAAGTAGTTAGCAATTGAAATTTGAAGGAAAGTAGTGCTGGAACAGGTCTGTGATGAGGGGTGTTCTGAAATTCCACAGTCTACAAAAAGGTTACTACAGGTGAATTTGGTATAGGAACGTTACCTACAAAGAGTTTAGTAATATTATTCTTTAAGGGCATAAAATGAATTTTATTGAAGTGTGGACTTTTCAAAGCTAAACTTTGAAAATTGCCACCCTTTGCTGAAAATGGGTCACAGTTTGCTCTCTAGTAGTTTTACTTGTTAATTATAAAATTAACAAATGAGGAATTACAGAGGAGAGAGTGGCTCCACAGAGCATAAACCTTTGATCTGCAACAAAGATTCTTGTTCCTTAAGTTACTGATGTTTGGGTGTTAGTCGTTTTGTTTTTTTCCCATGCATCCTACTCTCAAATCTCAGTTTTGCTATATATACTTTCCAGAATATATATATACAAGAATATAGATACAAGAATAGATATATATATGCATTCTTGAATATTTATACATGCCTTTGTGCAGATTTAGTTTCCTGAAGCTAAAATAGCTTGAAGTGTTTGTGATTAGAGCTGCCCAAATTAGAAAGTTGACTGCAGAGCACAGCTTCCATATGTACGTGAGAACAAACACCAATTTGAGATATTACATAGAAAAACAGCATAATATTGGGAAATAACAAGGAAATAACAAGGAAACAGCAGCCAAATTGAAAAAAAGTCCTGCTAGGACTGCTGCATTCAGGTGGTTAATATGGACAGATTGTTAACCTAACCTTGAAGAGGAACTAGGGTAAAAATGTACTCAAGCAAAAATTTTTAAAGGTATGCTATATGTTAACTCCATTTTCTGTGGTATGAAGTTGCAATATGGGAGAGGGTAGATAGAATTCTGCAGAAGGTGATGAGATCCAACAGCATGAAGTCATGTTAGTCACTTCTTCCAGGAAGCAAGTAACTAACACTTGGAGATGCATTAAAGGCACATGGAAGCCAACAATCTCCAAAGGAGTGAGGTATCTTTTACATAACAGATTAAAACTGGAAGAGTGGGTCTAAAAACATTACTTTTTGGTTTAACACAAGATTAATGACTTATTAGGAAGTTTGGTTTCATAATGAAGTTAAATGATTTTCGTTGACAATGTAAATTTGCCTCCCACAATAATGAATTTTTAAAACTTTTTTCAAAGTCTTTTTTTTTACTCAGTTGTCAGTTTGTGAGCAAAATTATTAATAATAGTCTTTCAACGAAGAGTACTGCTATGAAGAGCACTCACACATTTCATTTCTTGCAATATATATTTGATTTGAGGTTGATGATTGAGCCTCTTTGCGAGGAGGCTGAATGGGAGTATGTACATGTGGGTGAGGAGCTGCATTCATAAATGTCTTCAATGAAACCAAAAACAGTCTTATCAGCATTCTTTTCTCTCATGTGCAGCATGTGCACTGACTAACATTTTTCTTTTAATAAGCCTATAAATCTTTTGGGGCAAGTCTGTAGTCCTTTATCACTAAGTGAGCTCAAATTTTTAAGTGTAAATGAAAAAAAATATTTAAAAAGCTTGGACTTATTTATTTGTTCTTTTTGAAAGCATACTCTTGGGAAAAAGCAAGTACTTTAAAATATCATTAGAGAAGCAATGAAATAGATGCAATATTTATATATCTTAATGGCCTGATGAGAGCTGAATCATGCTGAAGGATGCGCTAACCATTTCATATATCATAAAGGAAGGAATTAAGCCCCATGCAAAATTCATCCCATGTGGACTCTTTTAAAGCTTATCAAGAATTTTTATTTGTATTGTTTTATTTGTTTTTAACTTGTTTTAGTTTAATTTCTTTGTTGTCAATAGAAAGCAGTTCTTACAGTTTTTCAGTGGAGCCAACACTAGAAAAAAGCAAACAAAGGCATATGAAATTGTCTCCTAGGATATTTGCTTTTAATGGCAAATTCTGCTACTACTTAAAGTCACTTTCACTGAGCTACAAATACGTATTCATCTTTGAGCAATCCACTGAGCAGTTTTCAAGCTTTTTCTATCAAGGGTTCATAAATCAAATCCCATTATTTTCTTCTGCACAATTCTACTAATGAATGGCTTCAGTTTAAAAGAACGTATTATTTGAGCTTAACCTTTATGTGAAATGCAAAATATTTTCTCTCACATCAACTCATTTTCAGAAAATGTACTTGAGGATGCAGCATTTTGCAAACTTGACTCCTAGTTATGACAAGTAATATCAATGTTTTACTGGAACTTGCTGGAGCTTTTTTTTACTATAGTAGGGTTTGACCATTTTATAGGTTTTCCCATTCTTTACCATGCAAATGAAATGCCGCTCTCTTTTGATTCAATTAACTTATTCTTCAATAGGCATTCATGTCTATTATGAGTACCTGCAATTATACACCTCCAGGGTAAGAGAGCTCTGCATAACAATTCCCTTGACAATTGCAATCATCTAGACAGTGCATAGTTTACATTATTCCCAGACCAGTATTTACTACTCAGGGTCATATCTGAAACACAAAGAAGCAATTCAACTGATGTTCAAGGGTGATAGAATACATAGTGTGTAGGGACAGGGGCAGTTGTACTTGGTTGTTTGCTTGTTTTCCTAGGTAAATGGGGAATTCTGTTCTTGATGTTACTTTAAAGACACTGAGGACTTAAAGATGGTAGAGTCAGTGAAATCATTCATGATATGGCATATTTAAAATGCAATATGTTGAAAAGTAAGTTTTTATGCTAAATCATGTGTGATCAGATTTCTAGGGGTTGAAGGTGTTTGCTGTTGTCCTTTGTGCAGGAAGATTATTTTATATCCTTAAAGCTATTTCAACAGCTAGGAAGCAAGCATGTCATCCTGAACACAGGACTTGCAAAGCACTTGATTATGTTTGGCATCATTGCAATTTACATTTACAAGCAATGAAGAGGACTCAGGTGGAGCATCATTATTTATTTTTTTTTTTCCTAGCTCCTGATTCTGTCACGTTTTTAGTGCTGGTTTGTGGCTTGGAAGAATTCTGTCACTGCTGGTCTTCTCAGGGAATAGAGAAAAGAGGTCTAATGGAGTCAAAGGGAATTTCTTATAAAGAGATGTGATGTTAAAGAGATGGGATGTAGCAAAAGACAGGTGTCCAAGTGAACAGTGTTATTTTATCACCTCTTAGAAAGTCTGTGATTTTCAAGAAGCTGTCTAATTTGCACTACCATATGATTTTCTAATGTTTCTCTATGAAAGAACAAGGGGATAACCTTGGACTATTAGTCTATTAGAAAATTTATCTTTTACAGGAAATGCCTGAAGTAGATCATGGAAGACTGGGGCAGACACAAGAGTATCTAGATATTCAAATGCTGTCAAATAGAAAGTTCAATGGCAAGTGCTGTAGAAGGAAAATCAGAAATTAGTTTTGAAGGGAGTGCTTCTGTGGTAAGGAAGAAGATAATGAACATAATGCAAGGCTACCTTGTCCAACTGAGTAAACAGAATTGCTGTAAAATATCCCTTTCTGCAGTTAAAGAGAGACTAATATACTCTGACATTGCCATTATAACTCTTTGTGGCTATACCATGAAGGTGAAAATATGCTGTAACCGGGTTTGTTGTGGGAGGTTAATGTACACATGTGTCTTTTTTTTGCTTTCTCAAAGGTGCTTCTGAATCCTGCTGGAAGAGACAAACTACATACACATGCACAATTTCTGTATTTCAATAATACACTGAGATACGCCTACAGGAAAGGATGAAGATATATACCCAAACATATGTACTTATTTGTGTTCTGTTGCTTCATCTGAAGTTTTAAATCATGTTTGACATATCAGTTATTGAATAGTACACTGTCCCTAATGGCCTCTCGAAATTCTGTGAAAATACATCACGTTCAGATAGGAGAGAATACAATTTTTTAGCAAATGGTTACAGCTGATATCCCAGTGGAATATGTGGAAAAGCCACCACGGCTCTGTTCTGACAAAAACCTGTCTTGGTGGCCAGCAATGGGCACATACACACACAACCTCGAGATGTAATTTTACCGGCAGGGTCTGATGGCAAATTTGCTGGTTAAAAAATTACTGAAGTTCATGCCCAAACCCGAAAACCTGCTTTGGGCTGGTTTATGAAATCCTTCTGGTTACCTAGCAACAAGCAGGAAGGAAGTGGGGGAGCAGGAGGGCGCTGAGGCAATACATAGCAGCAATAGTGTCTGCTCAGCAATGCAGACTTTATATAGGTCGCTGTATTTATATAGGTATCTCTGCTAAATTATTGCAGTTACTGAAACATAATAACTGTAAGTGTGACATGGTCTGACAGTAGCATCTCCTTACATGAACCTGTCAGAGTGGCAGCTTCCTTACCAAATATATTCTCACATCTTTGGAAGAAGAATAAAATATCAGCAGAAGAGGAGGGTGGTAAAGCAGAACAGAACAGCGCATTAGACTGGAGATTAATTGGTTCTTATCAAATATTCAAAGTTCTATTTTGTTCATGTCCTGTGAAGGTACTGTCTTGTACAGAGGAAAAAAATTCCTTTTACAGTTTCTGTCTGCACTAAAAATATCAAGTATACTTCCCAAGGATTTCAGTATGCATTCATCCATTGACATATTTTTAACTTCTATGTCTGAAAGGAAAAAAAAAAAACAACAAAAAAACCACCTGTAAACTAGTAATCCAGTCGCTTATGAAATAAATTCTGATGATTTTCAATTATTCCAAACCAAATTATTTTTCAGTGTGAGTTTGAGCATACCAATGGAAAAGTGGAGTGAGGAACAGTTGCAGTAGAGTTTGAGGAAACAATATATTAAACATTCCTGTTCATAAATCCATCCAGTAAATGTAGGATAATGAGGTTTCATTTTAATATCTGATTTTTGTGTGTCCCTTGTAAAGGCTGCAGGGCAGGGGTCCTTCCTTACTATTGTTGTAGAGATCCATAGCACAGAATAATCCTATTCTCAATTAAGCAAAAATTTATAAGAATTCAGTGTTAGGAAGAATATAATTGTTTTTATTTTAAAATATATGCTTGATATTTTCAGTGAAAAAATACAAAATGCCTGAAGTTCTAATTATGGGAAATTTATTAATTCACTGACATTGGTCAGAGATTTTCTTAGGATAAAATACAAAGAAGAAACTGAGCCAGTGTAGTCATTATCCAGATTCAGGAAAAATCTAATTTCCCCATGGAATTTGGAGTGCTTTAAAGTGGGTTCAGGCTGTTGGCTTGTGGGTGGGTTTTTTTGTGAGTTATTGGGGTTTTTTTTTCTATAAACAAAGAAACAAACTTAGATTTCATTCTGAAAACCTGTGATGCTGCTGATACAATCTTTGAGTCTTTGTTTTCTGTAGGACCTGTCGTTTTCCTCTTTTCCCATGTATTAAACTGTATGAGAGCAATTCCTCTTCTTTACTGCAGTAATGGATCCCACTGCTTAAACATTTACAACTTCATCCCTATAAAATGTTTGATGGTTATTATAAACTATTTAATGAGATGTCATAAATTACAGATACAAGTGATCCCCTCTAATCCTCCTCAGAACCATCCTCCTTAGCCCACCACTGTAAAACATTAAAAACCTTCTTTGTTATGTGTTAATTGGTATTAATGGGGTTAATCTTTGCAAAGTAGAGATTATCTTGCTATAGTCAGACATTCTACGGAGAACTTAATTAACCGAAGGCAAAAAATTATGGAAATATAAGAAGACTCGCATACTGATGTAGTTCCATAGTCACACATGTAGATGTTGGGCTGCATTGTTCATTTTCAGAAGCTCAGGTCTCAAAACCAGAGCTCTGTGCTTATCATAGAATCAGAGAATGGTTTGGGTTGGAAGGGACCCTAAAGGTTACCTAGTTCCAGCCCCCCTGCCATGGGCAGGGACACTTTCCACCAAACCAGGTTGCTCAAAGCCCTATCCAACCTTGGACACCTCTAACCTAAATCCAGTATCTAATCTTTCAGTTTAAAGCCATTCCCCCTTGTCCCATCACCATATGTTCCTCTTCATTGAGTGTCCTTGCACATCAGCAAGAGGGTTATATTGAGTGGAACAGTGATGTTTTTATTTATTTAATTTTGCTATCTTCATGATTTCCTAAAATCTATGAGGTGAGATTTTCTGTCTTACAAAAGGCAAAGCCAGGAAATAAGCTGCATTATTTATATGAATTATTCAGTTAGTCTGCTAGATAAATATGATCATAATAGAAGATCCAGAAAAATTTATCCTATGCCAAGTGAAGAAACAATTTAATTGAACACAAGCAAATACAGAATGGGATTTGTTTTCAAATATAAGTATATTTTCTGGAGGGAGATAGCATGGTCACAAAAGGAGAGGCAGTGATTGTAGAACATTGACTAATAAAAAAACTGTTCCACACAGACTTGTGCTTTTTTTGGGGTCTTGTACAAACTTCATTATCTGTTGGTTAAGATAATCTGACATCTTCACATCGTTAACATCTGCATTCTCTTTATTAAGATCTGCAGCCTCTGGTGACTGGAGTTTTAAAGGGCATTTCTGTAGAAGGTAACTTTCACACTGTAGTCAGCTTGATTGGATCTTTTTCCTTGAAGATTGCCTTTGAATTTCCTTGAAGATTGAAAATTTTCAAGTATATCTTGTCATTTTGTAAAACAATTTTATCTCAGTATTTGTTTGGGAAGATAACTGAAGATATCTCCAGTTTTTAGAAGGAATAGTGCTGTTTAACTAATCTCTATTATGTCACTATTTGTTCATTAAGCTATTTAAAGTCAGTCTAAAGTTTCTACTCCTTCCCTTGAGCTAGGACTTAATTCCCCAGTGTGGAAGCTTTAAAGTGGTTTTATCAGTTGTCAGTGGCTTCTCATTGTTATGGGAAGGGACTTCGGTTTGGTACTGATCCTCTATTTTTTTTGTGAGCTTTGATAAATATGGTTAAGCTCCCTTGTTTTTTGACAGCTAGGAGATTTAAAATCTCCATTTTAGCTTTGAATTTAACCAGACATGTACTTAAAATTATTTTAATAGCCCAGATAAGCAGCTCTCAGTGACTGATGAGTTCAGATTTCAGGTTCAAAAATCCCTTTTCATGATGCATAACAGTACTTCAAATCAAATTAAAAGAAATAACATTTAAAAAATTTCCCATCCATTATGTGTGATAATGATCCAGACGTTCAAATTTGATTACTACAGTAATGGCAAATTCTACTGATGCTGTGTTCTACTAGTGTCAACATGTGAAACTTCTGTATTTTTCCTTCTTTTCCTTTGAAAATTTTGAGTATAGAATGTTAAGCATTCCTAAGCTAAACATATAGATAGGCAAATATTCCTCTGCACATTTCAACTTCAACTGTTATTCTATATTTCTTAAGATTTTGAGAAAAACTGTAATATGTATATATATATATATATGTGAATGTTTGTAGTCCTCATGCAGAAGGGTGCTGGAGAATTAAATGACTTACAAAACTCATCCTGTTCCTCCAGACATTGTCTTGACCCATATGTAACTCTTATTTTGATGTCTTTTCTGTTGAAGGAAAATGAAGACAATTTTATGCAAGATGCTTTAAAATTCTTTAAAAACTCAACCGATTTAAGAGAAGAACATGCTAGATGGTTACGTTTTATATATGACAGACATGTGCACAAGAGCACACAAAGAAATAAAAATAATTGTAATGATTTTTAATACTAAGAAACTACAAAGTCCAGGGAAAGTAATTACAGAATGAATATATAATATGTATGCGAATAGCTGGTTCCACAGAGACAGAAAATAGCAAATTCCTCTATAACAAATATAGACAGCAATTCTCATTTTGAAAATGCAGGGTAAAAAAATGTTATAATACACACTTCCAATTTATGTAAATAACAGGATAATTTCAGTGTGAATAGAACTTCATATCCATCTCTAAATTACAATATAATGGATACTACAGGAGATAATCTGAAATTAGTCCTTTCATTGTTCAGGAGTTTATAAAATATCAGCATTTGTAGAGTAAAATTTGAAACAAATATTTTTCCTATGATATACGAGATGATGAAGAGTTGTTTTTTTTTTCCAGAAATATTAAACAGATTTTCCCCTGAACTCAATGTTATTGCTCCAATAAGTTCGCCGTATATTTTTCAGTTTGAATATTTAGAGATTCAACTGCCATAACACCTTTAAATTAACAATGAAAAACCTGCATTTAGTACCCTCACACCACAGCCAACAAAAAAAAAAACCGGAAAAAACAGCCCTAAGAGGTATTTTGCCCTTGAGGAATAATTTGCTTCAAGTGTTCATTTTTATCAGATTCTGGATACTTTTTAAGCACGTTTGCAACAATAAGCAATTGGTTCTTTGCTTTGAATATATTTACAATAATAATAGGCAAGTAGTACTTTTTAGACTGCTGTAGACACAGCCGCACCATTCAACTTAGAAGCCTCTCTTGGCAGAGCTAATGGTAGATGCCTGGGAGAAATATCTTGTTGGAAAGCATAACAATGAAATGGTAGCATAGAAATACACTTCTCCAAGCTTATATTCTGTGCTACTTGTAATCAGCAGCTTGGGCATTCCAGTACAAGCAACTGCAACTGCATTGTGTTAATTATCCTTGATGGCCCTTACTTCCATGGACCTCTCTAGCCACTTTGTAAACACATTTGGGTTTTGTAACATCCTGTGGCAATGTGTTCCATAATGTAATTACGTATAGCATGGAAAAGTGCATCTGTTTCTTTTATACCTGCTGCCTAGTGATTTCATTTAATGCCTCCAAATTTTTCTCTTATGTTGAAAAAATGAATAAACATGCCAATTCTCTCTCTTCATGCCATCCATGATATCACTTTTTTTTTTTTTGCAAATGTCCTGTTCACTGACCCTCCTTCAGACTGAGGAATGGTCTAACTAAATTTTTCTCAATTTTCAGTCTGTGCCAAACTTCAGATTATCATTCCTGTCTTGTATTTTCTAGGAATGTTCTCAAGAACTCTTCTAGATCTCCAGTATTTTTATGATGAGGCAATGAAAAAAGAAAATAATATTCCAGGTGTGGAACTAACATCTTTGGAATGATGATGCTTCCTGTTCTCTCTGTATATTTCCTAATAACTTTGAACATCTGTTTGCCTTTCTGATTGCTTTTGAGCTTCAAGCTTTGAGTTGATGATTTCAAAGAAATACCAGTGCTGATATCAAGATTTTTCTCCTGAATTGCAGCAGATCCTTTGGAGTCTACTGCTCTGTATGTTTAGTTGGAATAGACCCTTTCCCATGTGGATTTCTTCGCATACTACTGCTGGTTTGTCTGTGCATATTCATAATTCAGGCTGACTACTGATTAATGTTGCTTTATAAAAAGCAGCTGTGTGACCCCAAGGAGACGCATGCATTAAACTCCAGCAACTCATTTTGTGTAGGCTGCTGAACAGACATTAGATGAAAATGACTCCTGCTCTCTGTTCACCTGGGCTAATTTCAAACCAATGTCATAGGAGTGAAATGCTCTGCATCTTGTTAGAAGTCTCAGGAGTTTACCCAGTCAGATCCATTTGTGATTCAAAATTTATTTATTGTGAAACATGTGCTCTGTTCCTTATAGACCTGAAAATAAATAAGAGATTTATACATTTTCTCCCTGTGAGTTCTAAGGGAAGATAAATATTTTTTTTAAAAAAAAGTCACCAATTCTGCTATCAAGAAACAAATCCATTTGTTATTTACAGATACCAAAGTGTCAAATGAAGCTGTACTCATTTCTTACCAGAACTTCACATACACGTGTAAATTAGAATTAAAATAAAGCTTAATTGGATGATCCATTGATGAAACCCTGATGGCCATTGTCTGAGTGCCCTGGGTGTTCAAGCTTCTGAGCACAGCAGACTAAATCTTTGAAATTATTTTTTTCTCTGAATGAAACAAAGCAGCACTATCTGACCTGAATTTATGAGTGTTATCAATCTTAGCATTAATTTTCTGAGACTAAACAAAGCTGCAAGGAGTAGCACACAATCATGTTACCAAAGGTGTGTTGGCATGTTCTGCCACTTTCTATAATGTGCATTTAGGCCTCGTTGCTTTAGTTATAAAAAGTAAGATCAAAAAGCTTTAAAAATACATAAATCCAAAGAATTTATAAATCCAAAGCTATGTCTCAGAATAATATACTCCCACTATTTAACATGTAAGTACCTAATAAAATGCATTATGTATTTTCTCCTTTATCTGCTTTTAAAATACTCATGTCAGAGTTCTGAAGTCCTTCTGCACTAGACACCATTCTCCAGTGTACTGAGTTCACCCTGTAACTAAAATAACTCTGTTGCCTGCTTCTTGGTGTCAAATTATCTGTCCTTCTGGTGGTAATCATTATAGAACCAGACATATCATAGCATCTAAATAATTGTCTGTGGCAGGGAAGTATTATCTTCTTTCACTTCACAAACGTTATTGTGAAGTATAAAATGCCAAGAAACATAAACTGTTACCTCAGACTACTGCTGTGACTGCCACCACTGTGGGATGACTGTCCTCCAGCCCTGGCTGAAAGCTAGGAAGGACCAAGCACATCTCAGAAAAGCACAAGACGGATCAACAAGATGGATGGCCAGACATCCTTCAGTCAGTAGCTGAAACTTTAAGCAGCGGTCAACATTCTCAGTGAAGCTGAGGTGAGTTAACAGAAGTTAGGGCTGACAATGAAATCAGAATTGATAACTTTATACCTACAATGTAGGTAAATGGTAAAGATTAGATCAAGCAAGTAGTTCAGTCTTGCAGCCTCCTCTGAAAGCGATGAGTTGTCTTTTAATTATGAATGGTTTCTGTAAAGCCCAAAGGCTCCTTTAGGTGAATTCAGAGATCCTACTGTGAAGGGAATTTACTTTTAATCTTCAGCATCTTTGATTGATAAAAATCCTCTGCCCCTTTCTTTTTCCTCACAATTTGATTATTTCAGTAGATTTGATATTATTTGCACTTATCTTAGATTAATAGGATTTATTATACCAAACAAACCTGTAAATTGCATAAGGAAATTCATACACAAGAAGGGGGAAAATTATTATGGAACAGGTACCTAGAGACATGAAAAAGTAAAATACGTGTTTAAAATACAGCCACAATAGTTTCTTTTATACTTTCAGGATTATCTATTTGTAATCAAACATTTCCACCGTAAATGCATCACACTGAGATAAATGGGAAGTAGGGGGAGTTAGTTCATTCCAAACCTTTATATAATCACTGCCTTCAAAATTGATGGGAAAAAGTAGAATAAAATGGGCACAGCCTAATACTTTTGAGAAGTGGCACGAGGACTTTTCTTTCTTGTTAATGTTTTAGTAAGATTTGTGATTAATTAGCCAGCTCAATTTTACATGTGCAGCCTTCACTGTGGTGATACAGGCAGTGGCACAGGGTAACACAGAAGGACCCACGTGGCAGTGGCAACCACTGGTGATATCCTATGGAGAGCTGCATTCTGAACAGACCCTTATTTTGCTTCCTGTGCTCCAAGTAACAGTCTGTTAACTTAATTGGCCTCTAAGGTTTTACCATAATTTCCCTGTCTATCTGTGAGGGGATGAAGCCTTGGAAAAAAATCTGGAATTCCATTTATAGCTGGCATCTTTCAGTCTGTTATCACAGGGATACCAGCAGTGATAATTTGCACTATAATAGGTGTCTGCAATCTCATTCTGTATGAGCAGTGTCTTAAAGTGCTTTGGTTTTGCCAACACTATAAAAAACACTTTGCCTTTAGCTGCTTGAGCCCACTATTAAACAATGTCCTTGTACTCAAGCTTCATGTAGCAGGAGACTGCCTAGTATTTTGCACTGGATTTTCTAGCATTTGTCAGACATTGTTCATAAGAGGTGTTAAAACTAGGAGGCTGTATCAATCTGCTATTTCACTACTCAGCTATGTTTTATTATGGTTGATGTGTCAGTCCCATTTTGTAAATCTTTTCTCCCCCAAAAGCATGTCCTCAGTATGTGTTAAGTTTTATAGGTAGTAATTCATAGATGCTAAAATAGGTCCCAAGTGCTCCATAAGTTGTTGTGGAAAGACCACGCCTACCTGCAATGCAGTTTTACAGACAGAAAAACAAAGATTTGGGAGGTGAAAAGAACTTTAAATCAGTGACTTGGACTGTATGTGTTAGTAGTTCAAGCTGAGATAAGGTAAAAGTTCCTCAACTGTCAATACAGATGTGTTTGTTTACCAAAAGTATATATTACACCTAAATACTAAAAGTATATACACACATATATGAATCTGTATATGACAGTTTTTCCTGAGATAAGAACCATTCTCTGAAAAAAAACACCTTCCATGTTCCCCTATTATAAAAGATTTTAATAAATTAGGTACAGTGCAATTAAACACCACAATCTGTTTGTGTAAGTACACATAAACAAAATGCTGGCATAATGATAATTAACCTTACTTTCGCCCCAGATTTAAATTAAGTAAATGCTTTGTAAGGGAAAGCCTGTCTCCTGACTTGTCTGCCTAGGAAGGTCTGTTTTCTTCTGCAACTGCTAGGCAAAAGGATATGGATCCTGATCTGTTTGAGTCAGTGGCATATTCAATCAATTCAGAGGAGGTCATACAAGTGTTTCTGCAGTACACACAGTAAATGCTTTAAGTAACAGTTATTGAAGTCAATCACTATTGATCATCAAAGCTTTGCTGGGGCTTGTGCTTGTGGAGAAGCAAATGCAGTTTGTCCTATACAGCACATTGAGGTCACAGAATGATAGAATCATTAATTTTGGAAAAGACCTCTAAGATCATCAAGCCCAACCATTAGCCCAGCAGTGCCATGCTCACTACTAAACCATGTCCCTAAGCGCCACATCTACCTGTCTTTAAGAGCTTTTCCAGGAATTCCACCACTTCCCTGGGCAGCCTGTTCCACTGCCTCGACTTGCTTCAGTGAAGCAATTTTTTCATAATACAAAATCTAGCCTTCCCCTGGCACAACTTGAGGCCACTTCCTCCAGGAAATGCTATCAAAAGCTTTACTAAAGTCCAGGCAGACAACATCCTTTCCCTCATCTACTAAATGGGTCACCCTCTCATAAGGAGATCTGGCTGCTCAGGCAGGACCTATCTTTCACAAACCTGCACTGGCTGGGCCTGACCCTCTGGTTGTCCTGTATCTGCCATGTGATGGCACTCAGGACGATTTGCTTCATGGCCCTCCCTGGCACCAAGGTCAGGCTGACAGGCTCATAGTTCTCTGGATCCTCCTTCCAACATCTCCTGTAAGTGGGAATCATATTTGTTGACTTCCAGTCAGTTGGGATCTCGCTGGTGACTCAGGACTTCTGGTAAATGATTAAAAGTGGCTTGGTGAGCTGTTCCCTCAGCTCTCTCAGTACCTTTGGGTGGATTCCATCTGGACACATAGACTTGTGCGTGTCTAAGCAGAGCGACAGGGTGCTGACTATTTTCTCTTGGATTATTTGGGTTTCATCATGTTCCCTGTTTCTACCTTCTGTCTCTGTTGTCAGGTCAGGGGGCTGAGAACCTGAAAACAATTGGTTTTCCTATTAAAGACTGAGGCAAAGAAGGCATTAAGTACCTCGACCTTTTCCTCATCTTTTGTCACTGGGTTTTTCCTTTCATCCAATAGAGGATGGAAATTCTCTGTAGACCTCCTTTTGCTGATGATGTATTCATAAAAAAAAAAAAAATTGTTTTCCTCTACAGCAGCAGCCAGATTAAATTCTAGCTGGGCTTTGGCCCACCACAACCTCACAACATCTTTGTACTCTCCCTGAGTTGCCTGCCCCTTCATGCAACTGTTATAAACTTTTTCCCTGAGTTCTAGCCAAAGTTCTTCGTTAAGACAGGTTGGTCTTGCTCACCGTCTCAACTTTTGGAACGTGTGGACAGCCTGATCCTGTACCTTTAAAATATCCTTCTTGATGCATGTCCAGCCTTCCTGGACTCCTTTGCCCTTCAAGATTGCCTCCCAAAGGACTCTGTCAGCCAGTCTCATAAACAGGACAAGGTCTGCTGTCTGGAAGAAGTCTATCATTTGATGATCACTGTGTCCAAGACGGCCTCCAACTGTCACATCACCCAGCAGTCCTTCCCCTTTCACACACAGGTCCAGCAGGACACCTTCCCGAGCTGGTTCACTCACCAGCTGTCAGGAAGTTGTCTGCCACACTCCAGGAACCTCCTAGACTGCTTTCTCTCTGCCGTCTTGTACTTCCAGCAGACATTTAATAAGCTGAAGTCCCCAATGAGAACAAGGCCTAGGGATTGGTGAGATTTTTTTCCCAGTTGCCCATAGAGTATTTCATCTGTCTTTTCATCCTGGTTGGGCAGTCTATAACAGAGTCCCGGGGGGATATCTGCCTTGCTGGCCTTGCTTCCCCTGATTGTTATCCATAAATACTCAACCCTATTTATAGCCACCCATTGCAGGACTCCAGTTGTGCAAGTCATCCTGCCATGTTTCCAGTCCAAAGTTAAGCCCATTTGTAATGTCACTGTGAATTCTGAGCACTCAGCACCAAGTGTTTTTCTCTGCCAGCTTGGCCAGAGAGCCCCTAATGAGATCACACAGAGTAAAGCATTAACACAGTTTTAAATAGATTTAAATAGAGTAACAAAAAATGTTTTACATATGAACAATATTTGAGACAATGCAAATCATCATAATTGCTCAAACTTCCTTTAAGGTTAACAGTTCATTATTAAAAAATGTTGCAATTATTTGATGCAAAGTACTGTAGCTGGCAGAAGTGCTGAAACCATATGGAAAAGAGCAATATCATAAAATATTTGTTCAAAAATCATAAAATTAGTCCACTTAAAATTTTGTCTGAGGCTGGACACTACATGCTATTGTCAAGTTTGTTGAACAAATTTTGTCTCAGTGTTAATAAACACCTTATTTAAGTAAATTGTAGTCCTGCTAAAAAGAATCTCTTTTAAAAATTCATACACTACATAAGTTTACATGGTAATACAGTTTCAGATCTATTTTTTTTAATCATAGATTAAAAATATTAGATTACTAATATTAATTATTAATTATTATCATAGATTGTTCTACAATGTGTGTTCCAACATGGGGGAATGCAGTTACAAAAGACTAAACTCTGTCTTTTGAAAGAAAGCTGCTTTCAAAAATCAAATATAGTTTCAGACTCTAACAGGCAAAATAGTTTGAGAACCAGCAGAGAAATATTGATACCACTGTACAAATTATTAGTAAGAATGCATCCAGAGCAAGTGTCCATGGCTGCTAAATTCAAAGAGGAGGTCAAGAGAAGAGCAAATAAAATTATCAAGAGAAGATAAAACCTGTTTTAGGGACTAGAAAACTGTGATGTTTAACCTAGTAAAGCTAAGACTGAGAGAGGAGAGGATGGTTCACTATGAATGTCTCACAAGATAAACATCGGAGATGAAGAAAACTGTTTAAGCTGAAGGACAATTTAAGCACTAGAACAACTGGAGATTACTGAGTAGGAGTGAATTTAACCCATAAGGGGTGAGGAATGAGAAGCTGGAATGAGGCTTTCTCTTGTTCTATAGGTGACCTAAAGATTCAACTTAATTTATGAATGAGAACCCACAAGGAAGTCACCACGCAAAGGAGGAGCTGAAGTGCAATGACCACTCAGAGACCTTCAGTCTTCCATCCTTATACTTTAGAGGATAAGGACAGCACTGATCTTCACAGAATTTTTGAGAATATTCCCTGTAAATATGATTTTTTTTTTTTCCATAAATGTTTGTACCAGATTGCTTGCAGCCTCATAGAGTAGTAAAGGTTTTATTCAGGATTCACAAAGATCCTGAAAGCTGTGTATAACCTGGAAAACAAAATGATTGAACTTCTATGTGTCATGTATTTTGACAGTAAGTTACAGATGACATTAAACTTTTTGGGGACTTAAACATGTCTATCTTATTATGAAGAAATTTAATTCAACCATGCTATTCATCTGGAACTCTCAGCAAAGGTAATTAAATATATAATTGCAAATGAGGGTGATGAACATCTTCCTAGCGTCTCAGCTCTGCATGTAAATGACATCAAAACATTAAATGGTGAATGATGGCAACAAATGAAAAGGAATTTGCTCTTAATAACAGCTTCATAAATTTGATGCTGACTTCTCTAAAGTTGATCTTGGTGTTGAATTCTCTGAAGTTGATCTTGATTTATACTAGTATAATCAGGAACAAAATGTGTTTCAGAATCACTTATGTAAGTTCAATACATCTTAGGTCAGTAAAAAATTAAGTAAAGTTCACTGAATTAAATAGCATTAAGTAATCAGGACTGTACTAATATATATTTACTCAGACCTAGATGGGTGTTCAACTAAACTGTTTTTTTTACTACGGATTTTTAAACAATCTAGTTTTCATAAATTTTCATTATCACTGGTGGTCAAATTTTTTATGCATTGTGATCAATTTTGTGACATGTGTCTATGGACTTGGATCAGAAAGTACTCTGCCTTTTTCTTTCCCAGGAGCTGTTACATGTGATCCCCTTTCCTGGGGATGGCCGAAAACCTGCCTTCCCACGGGAAATGGGGAGTGAATTCCTTGTTTGGCTTTGCTTGCCCTTACCTATTAAACAGTTTTTTATCTAAATCCATGAATTTTTTCACTTTTTGTCTTGCAATTCTCTCCCTCATTGTGCTCGAGGGGGGCAGGAGCGGAAAAGCACCTGTGTGGGACTCCGTTGCCATCTGGGGCTAAACCACAGCAATATGACTCTGGTGGATCTGTGTTTCTGTATTGCTTTTTTCCCCTGGACTATTAGCATATTGGTCTCAACAACAAACAAATTCCAGCCATTTCTCAAATAGCTTTCATACTATTTCATAAGAAATTGATTACAATAAAACATTCAGAACTTCCCACTCTCTTGAGGGTTCCTTGTTCCTTAGATGTTGGCCCACACATTCATCATCTCTCATTTGCTGAGTCTCAATTGGACACTGAAACTGTAATTACCCCATTCATCCTTGGAACAGCTCCAGGAAAGAGAGACAGCAATGGTGTGCCTTCCACTGTCCTGCTCAAGCCATAACCACCAGTGCGGGCGGTGATTGCCACATATCCAGCTTACTCTGGACTTTTGGGGGTGGATGGCAGCATGGTAGCCAAGGGCAGTCTGGATCAGTGACCCAGATGTCTTCTTGGTATGCAAATACAAATGAATCATCTTAGTTTATAACCAGCAGATAGCCCAGGGCCTGCTGAGCTCTCCTGCATGTCAGCAGGCTGCACACCAGGATCTGCCTCGAGTAGGGGCTCCTCCCAAGGTCACTCCTGGGGGCTGAGAGATTCCTTGCCATAAAAAATCCTCAGATTGGTAGCATGCTAGGCTTTGAAGTCATATCTAGTGTTTGGGGACCTCAGTGATGGGGGGTTCAAAGGCTGAAGGAGTGCTTCTACACAAGAAATGACCACAGGCCTTCAAGATCAAGGCAGTGGTGGAAAAGGCACCTGTTTGTGTATTGCACTGTATATAAAAACTGGGACTAGGCTCCTGTAATTGTTTTTAACAGCATGGTACATGGTTAAGGTAGAATAAATACTGTCACAAATAAATGAATGCTAATGATAAATAATAAAACTACTAAATGTCACAAAATTATGTAAAGCCTGTCACAGAGTTTGCTGCAAGCACTAGTGACTTAGTGCTTAGTGCTTAGAACTGCAGTTCAGCAGCTGCTGATTATATCATTTATGAACTAGAACAGACTAAGAACAGTTAATTAGAGAATTTACAGTAGACTGGTGAGACATCAGAGTGTTTTAAGGTGTTCCACTAGAGGTGCTTTTCTCACCATAGTTTATCAGATGTTGAAACTCGAAGAAATGGCCTTAGAAAGAGCAAACTTGACTAGCTGTTAATTTTAAGCCATCTGTTGAATATTTATATGCTTTGATACAATGTATTTGCTATCAATTCTGGTCCTTACTCTAAGTTTTACCTCTAGATTTTAATGCCTTGAGTGGATAACCATTCTTACTTCGGATTTTGGGGCTAGACTGACATTTACATGAAATCCAGCCAGGCTTGTGTTTACATTTTGTGTTATGCATCCTCATATCTTTCATGTCATCAGATGCAAACCAGAAGTATATAAGTTTCTGAAAAATATTCTATGAAAATGGTTGTATTTGCGTCATGCAAAGGACTCAGGAGATTTCATACCACCTTTGATGAGTGCAAAGCAATGGTACAAATTTAAAATATCAGTGCCTTGTTACAATTTGCAATTTAAAAACCATTGCCTAAAGTAAATTAAACTTTTAATGGCCCTGTAAATGAAGCTGTGGAAATCTTCAGGACTTAGGTTGTTCTTTAGCTTTTTCCAGCTGGGTATAATAAATTCCAAATGTAACTTGCTTTCTGATATCCCCAAGTCTGTTTTCTTTCTACACCCTCTAGCAGTTTTCATTTTCTACTCCTACCCTTGAGTCCTTGAATTGTTCCAACAGTGTAACAATTCTCTCATAGGCTGGTACCAATATACCATGACTACTACAACTGCTGTTTGTTTTGACAAAGCCTGCTATTTATTTATGATTTTTGATCATAAGTCATTCATATTTTCCACTTTGTAGGACCAATTCTGGTGATAAAAATCTAAAAAATGAGGAAAGTGTAATTTAAGTACCTTCGGGAAGGTACTTAGTAAAAACCAAAAAGTATTACATGAATGAAAGTAGAAAAGGAAAATGTGTTTCACATGCAACCCAGGGCTAGCAAAATTACAATGATAAAACAATTACTTTGGTAATTATTTGAAATATTTCAGTTGAGAACATTAGTATAACATGTTATGAAACTACCTAGCCAGAAAAAAAATTGCATTTGGGAAAAATATTTTCCAAAAACAATGGAACAATTTTGGGACAATATGTGATTTTTCATTTGAGTCTACAGTCTACAGAGATGATAAATGGATATTTTAATGTAAGCTGCTGTAAGAAATTTCTCCTTGAAAATCTTAGATGAGACATTCAAAAGGCTCTATGCCTCTGTGACATCCAGCAAAATATTAAATTGTCCCAGATTTTGCTCACCTTCCTTTTCTCCATTCTACTTTTTTTTTTTTTTTTTTTTTTTTTTTCCCATCAGACAAGGGGTTACATTTCCTGAGTCATCCTTTCCTGTGTTCTGAAAGTCTCGTCACATGCCTGGGGCAGCTTTCACCACCTTATCAGACAAAGTAGAGCAATGGGAAGGTGTCAGAGCCATTTATAAGTGCTCACTGTCTTGGAAAGGGTAAGGAGGCACTGAGGGATAGAAGCAGGGCTGCCAGGAGTGAGACTATGTGGTGCTGAGCATGCCAATATAATCAAAAGACACAAAGTTGATGATATCCAAGTACCACAGAGAGTAAAATTATTTTCTTTCTCATATAAATAATGATATTGTACAACATTTTATTGCCTTGACTGCATAGGTCTCCTAAGTACTTCAGGGAATTATGAAGACTGCAGTTTACAATTATTTCTTTTTCCTCATGTAGAATGAACAAAGCTTCTAGTAAATTATAACTATTCAAGCAATAGAAAGTCTAAACTTTTTTTTTTTTTTTTAATTACATTGAAGACAACATAGTATGCTTACATAAAAGCAAATTGTTATTAAATCTGTAGGCACCATTCAAAAAAAGTAACAACTTCACATTTGGGGTATGGCAGCATGGCACAATTATTACATAGCTGGAAAGGAAAATGCAGGGGCTTTTTGATGTTCACTCATGTACTTGGCTTCAGTCTGTGTTCATATCAGAGCATATATGAAGTGACCTACTTAGCTTCAATCCTGTAGTAAGCTTTTATTTTTCATAGCCATTAAACCTTTTTTCTTTTCCTTTTATATTAAATTTTGGAACTTTGAAAGTATCTGGCATGCTGGTAATCACTAGCAAGTTTACATGGTTAATATGTTTTACTTTCTTCCTCCTCTTTGACTTGCGGGGTTAGATTTCTACTGGGATCTTCAAAATCCAGGAGCTTTCAGATTTTTTTCTAGATTCAGATTAAAACAATCCATAGCCTCCTCTATTTATGAAGTTTCCAGCTGCAGCTCATGATAGCTTTGGGGTTCCCACACTCATGATAATTTGATACACTGGCATACATATATCTCCTTTAAATCCAGGCATACAAGCAATTTATTAAAATAATTCATAATTAGTTTCTAATTTGCCTTTTGGTGAAGCACCTCTGGATGCACAGCATTATAAGTTCTATTGAAGTGTGGCCTGATTAACTGATTAATAGATTTTGCTTCTTACATATGTAAGCATAATTATATTCTATCACTTTCAGGGAAAAATTGAGTAATTGAGGCAGAGAAATGCTTTGGTCTTGTTATTTAATTAATTTCATGTTCTGCGAAAAGGCCAGACTGACAATTCTGCAGAATCAAGTTCTCTTTATACATAGCGCTATTCAGCACTGAACTGACCACCCCCACCTGGTACCCATATCTGCCTTGTGCTTACCAGTGTGCTCCAGCCTCCAGCAGAAAGAATGTAGAAGGATCAGTTTATTTCAGGATGCTGATTTGTCTTGAATTTATTTTTTTTTATTTCTTCTTATGTTCTAATTCTTTATCTTCCAAAGTACTTGTGGTGTTTGGATAGGGTTTGCCTTTCTACAATATCTCTGGAAGCCTCAAGTGTCAACTCTTTTGTTAGAATAACAATGATTTGGAGTGCAGGAAGGTACCAATCAACCCTTGCAATGTATTTATCATAGAAAAGACCATGATGTCTCTATATTTTTTGTAGGAAAGAAAAAAAAGGAAAAAACAGGCATTTGTTAAGAAGGGAGACATATTTTTAGAAAATATTTGAAAGTGCATTCACTTGTATATCTGGTGTGTGATTCCTTGGAATCTTCCAAAATCTATACAGAAATAATCTGTGGATTGATACAGATATTTTCTATTTTGCTAGTGATAACTATATGTAGTAGTGACAAATGTTTGTCCATATTCCTACAATCTTTTACCCATAAAGAGAATGCTATTTGCAAAGCACTTGCAAGAAAAAAATTAGGATTAGTTTCATCTACTTGAGATGAGCAAGAAAAAGTATTTCAAGCTGGTATGAAAATTACAGGTGCTTTACAGAAAGAAGTATATCACTTCCTATACAGTAGAATTTGAAATTAAGAAGAGACAAACGATAAAACTATGTAGTTCATTACCATAAGTAATGAAGACTGACTGGGTTTGACAGGAAAACTTCATTGCCCATACAGCAATAAGCTGATATGTAGCAAGCAGGTAGTTCCACAAAGCCTGTGAGGAAAATACAATTTCTTCTAATGAAAATTGCTTATTTGTACTTGTTCCTTATTTCCTGACATGAGCTGCAGTGTTGTGCACATTGCCTTACCTCAATGGCATTTGAAAATATTTAAGAGTAGACATTTTTACATTTTGAGACAGACCTTAGTTGTTTGGTTTTGTTTTTTCTTTTTGTATTCAACTCCTAACTCTGCATTTTGTTGTTTATGTGACACTCTTTCAGAAATTTTATTTCTATGCCTTTGAAACCCATTGCTGATGCATGTGGCTCCTTCACATTCCTTCTTTCTTTGCTAGGACTTTTTGGCAGAGATGCATATAAGTGAAGCTGGTACTGGTATTAAGGTTTCAGTTTCACTACTGGTGGACATCAGCATATCATCCCATCCCAGTTTACAATTTTTCTGCTCTTCAGTGGTTATTATTACACTAAATAAATCCTGAAGGCTGTGTTTGTTAGTGCTGAGTACTGTTCAAAGTGGATGCAGAGTCAGGTGTCCTTATAGTAACATTTCCTTGCTCTGTTGTTCTTGCCTGGGACATACCTGAAACACTTTAGGCAGTTAAGATGTATTTCATTAAAATAAACAGTGCATCTGCTAGGCCAGGGAGTATTGACAGCCTAAAACATTCACCTTGGAAAATAACCTTCCTTTCTTCCTACTGATTGAAGCCCTTGCTGACTAACTGCTATAGTGAATAAATCTCTACTATGCTCTGCAAAATAATTCTGATCAAGAATACAGTCCTCTGTTTCCTTGAGTGAAAGATTTGGACTTAAATGAGTAAGCAGCAAAGTTTTAACCCTGAATTGTGTTTCTTCTAAAATTATATCTTTCAACCATGACACTAAAGTACTGGAAATGCCTTTGTAGCAGAAAATTGTGAGAGGGAATCCTTCAGCTGTTACTGTGATTCACTGCTGCCCTAAACCCTCCCTGTATTCCCAGTGTCAGGACTCATGCTCCTTCACCTCTCCTGTGTATCACAAACAGTAGTAATTCTTATCCGTAGCTCTCTACTATTTCGATGAATCATTTTGATCTCAGTCTGAGCTAGTTTTCAAAGTTACTTTCCTATACTCCTGAGACAGAACACTTCAGTCCCAATCTTCCACATTGCAGGGTTCAGGGTCCCTTGCCCAGAAATGCACAGACATTGAAAATTTTCTGTGGTTCTTTTGAAATATGTAAAAGTGAGAAAGAAAATATGAACATTCCAAGGAATTTTAATGAACTTTATTCCTGTCTTTACATTCTTTTCTTTTGTTCTTGGTTATGATCTCTGCCTCCTTTTGTAGGGTTCTGGATGGAGAGCTGATAATTTTTTGGAGTCATCATAGTCAAACTGGCATGCCAGCCTCATCATTTTAAGTAATTTTGAAATATGAAGTGAGATGGTAAGTAAAGCTACAAAAGGAAAAGCCCAAGTGCTTTGAATCTAAAATGTTCTCTCACACTCTCTTTTTTCACCCCCAAGAAGATTAAATTAGTTCAGTACAGCTCTGGTTATAATGATCTGATTCCTGATGCTGGTGTGATTAAACTGGGGGCATTAAAGTAAGCAATGATAAATTAAAAGCACAGTAGAAATCTTAGTGGGTGTGAACAGATGAGTAATCTTAATTGGAAATGAAATATGCCCATTATTCTGTGCTATAAATGGACTTTATATCATAAATTGAAGAGATAACTACTTGATGTGTGGTGCAGTCCCACATTAGAGAGAAGTTCAGTATGAGTGTCTGTAGTAAAGCCTTTTCTTAGTTCATTAAGGACAAGCACAAGTTTCCAAAGTGCCTCAGTAGCATTTCTTTGCATGTGCAAAACTAGATGCAAGCGATAACCTTTCTGTTAAAAATTCAAAATTTTCATTCTACTTGTAGAAAGTGCCTTGTAAATACTTTTCTTAAAAGTGGTTTCACAGTATATTGACATTCATTTTTCTTCCCAGCATTTTCCAGACTAAATAACACAATAGGTACTGTTTTGAAATCCATACAAAATTACAGAAATCTGAAGGTAAAAAGTGATTACTAAAAGCCCATAACATCTAAGAAAAATCTGTGTCTTTCAATTTAATGATTGTACATGACCAACATGTATGATGGTATTCTCCATACAGAGTATATGAAATATACTTCTCATAATTGACATTTATGAGAACCTGGTTTTCATTCCAAAATAATATTCACTGTTATCTTTTTTTCATTAGTAGAGTCTCTCATGAAATTTCCACTGCTTCTCAGTAGGAAAAGGAAAATGATCTGTGTGTGTTGGGTTGGCTTTTGATTACCCAAAACCTCATTTAATCCTATTGAGTCAAAACTTTCCGATTCCTGTCAAATTTCAAAAACCTGTTACATACTATTCCAGTTGTGAACAAACTCAAAGAAAGGTTTGAGGCTGTCCCCCCTTGCTGTGTCAAGAACTACTTTTATCTTACATTCAAAAAAACAATTACGAAATCTCTCCTTTCCTGGGACCTAAGTATTTCATAGTGTTTGGTTCTCTAGAAGGAAGTCTAAGGTGTAATTTTCACTTCTACCACATATAACTTTGTTGACCTTAAATGAAGTGGTATTCTTTAAGAGTGTAAAACCCCAAAAATCCTACAATTATGAACAAGAATGACAAAATTAGTCTCAGTTCTTTTCCCTGTAACCTAGAATTCAAAATTTATACAAATGAGAGAATTTTTCTTCTGAAACAAAGATTTGACCCATAGAGCCAGAGGATTGGTGAAAGAAGTGATCATATAACTTCTACTCTAATTAGGCTGCAGTAAAGCAATGAACCAACCTAAATAATTAACTGAACAAATAATAACTATGTCAGATCTGGGTGCTGACAGCTGGTGCTCTGTGTTTGCCAACATGCTCTGTTGTGTTAAATTTAGTTACGCTGAAATATCCTGCATATATTGTATTTGAATTAAAAGATTTTATTTTGCTGTATAGGAGTGCTGCTCTTCATGCATCTCAGCAATCCGAGGACTGAAGGTTACGGGGACAGAGAACTCACTAAGTTGGAAACTATGATCTAATAACTTTTTTCTCTACTTTACACCTCTGACCCTCATTTTAAAAATTATTCACATGCAGGTGACTGCCAAATTCTTGCTGTCTGCTTTATACAACATTTACACTGATCCTAAACTGCACAGGATCTGAAGCAGCCACCTTATGAGCTCATATATCACATTTATAAGCATCTCTAGAGACAGGTAGTGCAGAGATACAGATAATGCAGAAAGATATTCCATAGACTACAAAGTTTGAGGGTTTGTAGTCTTGAATTACAAGTGGAAAACAAGGAATGGTCTGGCTCTTGCACATGCGTTGCTTATGCCAGTCCAATTTCACTGAAGCATAATTTATTTGCTTCTTTCCTGAATGATAACAAAATTAATCTATGAATTAATCCCAAGAAAGTATGCAAAATTGATAAATGTCCTGCTTTAGAGTCACTAATACTGGAATCATCCTTTCTAGTTGGTCTAAGGAAGACTGAGTGCATTAATCCTTACATTCAATATATGTTGTAAATTTTATGTATAATTTCCATTTTATTCTAGCACCAGAGGTAACATAATGAGAGGACAAGGTTTAGAGTGATCTTTATTCTGTTTGTTTTTCAGTTAAATAAATTACATCATTGTGTCCAGCGTGTGCCTTTTATAAATCCAAAATGAATACATTTCTGGCACTCTCCAAGATTAGACTAATATTAATGAAAAACCTCAGAGTATGTTATTCATTTTTTCCCTGTTAAATCTATAGATGTTTTTAATAGAAGAATTATACTGGCTGCAAGGTGAGTGATTTTGAATAAGTGAATTCCTACACAATCAAATTCAAAGCAAAACCAGTATTTAGTATAGATTCAATGCATTTGCAATACTTTGGAATAGACTCTGTAAAAAAATACTAAGACCTATTCTTTCTTAGGAATTTTTTGGAATCGGAAGGCAGCACAGTGCATGAAGAATTTAAGTACCTCTGTATAAACAAACGCCAAACCCCAACTTTAAACAAGATTTAAACCGTATGATCCTATTCAACCATCCCTTTTCCTTGTGCCCCAGAGCTCAGGAATTTGCAAGAAAATGCTATTCTGCTTCTGGTGTACAGTTAGGAAATGTTTATACCTACATACAAGATAATTCCTGTTGTATTTGGGGGTGATCTTCTCTTACTTTTCTTGTTATAACAGTAATTGTAACAACTGTTAAACAAAAAGGTGAAAATTCAGTTATCCTAATGGAGCTAAAATCTGTCTCCTAGAAGACAATCTTAATCACTAGACTCCAAATTTGAAGATGCTTTGAGTCGAATGGCATGGCTTTTCTTTCTGCATTCTTAAGGTGTCTTGCTGTTCCCAAAATGATGTTTCTGCTATGCAAAGTGACAACTGGGAACAGCTCTTAGCACATTCTGTGAGTGAGGTTTGATCTATGCCAGCAAGGTCAAGCATTCCTTGGGAATAATCAGGGGAGAGCATTTGCTAACAGATAAGTAGATGTGACTGTTCTAGATTCAGGTGTGAGCTATGGAACTCATGAGCCTGGAGCCTTTCTTTGCATGTTCAAACGTGTAACTTGCAGGATAATGGACCTTTGGAACTGAGAGCAGCCAGCGGCTGCTGATATACACAAGGTAAAGGAAACACATATGAATGATTTTCACTGATAAGGGCCTAGCAGTTTATAAAATGCCCAGGCAATACCATTTCCCCATAAGTTTAGAAGTTATAATTTAACATCAGGGCTCTTAAATCTTTTGTAATATTTACTAGTAGATGTGTGCATGCCTTGGGTGTTCTTCTGTTAACAGTAAATTGACAAGGATAATAATATGCTCTGTCAGAGATATAACACTGAAGATTCAACATTTTATTGATTCCCAGAGATGCTTTTAAACATATAGTTGAGAAATTCTTTATTTGGATTTTTTATTTTCCTTTCTCTTTTCATTTATGCTGTCTTTGGTGGACTGCTTCAGTCCAGTAGCTTGGCATGGGGCTGTCAGGCTTCCTCACTGGATTTATCAAAGGCAACCACACAAATGAGGAAAGTTCAGACTTACATTCTCTAAGGTTATACAGTTTAAACAAATTCACATTGGCCTTTTTTTGACAATAACTTTCCTTACACACCTTGCATTGCCCTCTTTTTTTTATGTTCCCCTCAGACTAATTACCACCCTTTAACCTGCAGTGACTTTAACATCAAATCTCTGTTCTGCAGCTATCAGTTGTGCAGGTTCAAGTAAATGGCTTAAAGAATTTCGGATTGTGGTAGAATTGGAAGACGATTAATAAGGTTTTCTTCCTGTGTTTTATTGGCTGACACTGCCACCCTGTGAATTCATGTCCTTCTTCCTAAATAGATATACACATGTCCATTTAGAAATGACACCCTCTGTGTTTCTGTCTCTTGGCACTGTTTTCAGTGAGCTGAAACTTTAGTGAGTCTTTTATTTCATATATACTGCTTTATTTCATTTTGTGTTCCTTAGCATGACTTAGGAAAAAAATTAAATGTAAGAAATATAAACTATTTAGCATCAGATTTTGCATATGACAACTGAACTAATGATTCAGTAATTATAGACTTCCAAGAAGGCTGACTAATATATCTCAAAATAGATTTGATTTGATCAGCTATTGGAAGTTACATCCTTTTCAAGGAGCTAAGTTTAGAAGCTTGTTCTCATATCAATATAATACATTTGCTCCAGTAAACATTTTTCCATCTTGGTATTAGCAGTTCCTCAAACTTAAAGAAGTATTTCTTACATATAAATACTTTAATTTTTGAAATAAGCCATCTAGCTCCTTGAGGGTACTGTGTACAGCTCGCACTAACAGCTCATAGCTGCCTATAGCTGTTATGTAACCAAAGCTGTAAGACATCCTTGGCATGTTGCAGGTTTTTCATAAACACTGGAACAGGATCCATTATCATATCTGTCAAACCATAGTGTAAGTGAAAAATGTAAGCTCTGCCTCCTAACTTACTGTAACAAGAGAGTCCTGGAAAGTCATTTTTGTGTCTGTCAACACAGCGTGAATGTATCTCTGGTGCACTTAAATTCTTTTTTAACTCTTCAGCTTTTTATGTGACAGTATTGCAGGAAGGACCAAGTCCTTATTGGGTTGGATGTTTTCTCAGGTTCTTTGTGTAAATCAGTGTCAGAGATAATCAGCAGCTTTGAATGCTAAGGGAAAGTAATTATTCTAAAATATAAAAAACAGCTATGGGAGTCATGTGAGGTTTTTCAATATGTTCCAAAGCTTGCAGACCAAATGTCTTCAATTTGTAGGCAGAAGACTATCTAGGGAAGTAGTGATCTGCTGTTATTTTAGCTTATTTCTTGAGTAATTATAATTAGGTTTCTTTTTCATGAGTCTTAAGTCTACAAATGTGATTTATAGTCTGCTACTCAAACTGGGTGTTTTGTGTTTTACACTCAATGATTTATTTTAAAGATTCAGTGGCCATATTCTGTTTCCATCATGTCTTCACAAATCTTATTCTCCTAGAAGTAGGGGAAGTCAAATACATCCTCTAATAGACTACAGTAATATTGATGAGGAGTATTAAGGAAGATATGCTTCAACTTGCTGTTACTTTTGCATATTGGAAAAAAAAATGCTTTGATCTCTATACAACCAAATACTTTTCTCAATAGTTAAATTCACAAGAAAATAGGGGCAAAATAATATTTCTCTAGTAGAGTGAGTGTTTAGAAATCTAAGGTACCAATTCTAAAACCTTCAGTTGTGATCTTGGAAAAATCAGGCAATGTAGTACTGAATGCATAGCTGGAAACCTTCTAAAATGTCTTTTTGTTAATGAAGTTAAAAATCCCACAGAAGCTTTCTTCTTCTGAGCTCCTGAAATGCAGTAAAAGTTTTTGTGAGTTTTACCATCTATTAACTTCTTAAAAACAATATGGCAATCTAGTAAAGCAATGATTGTGAACAGGGCTGTAAGTGGGAGTTCATACTGAAATACATAGAGGGTAGAGCCACTTACCTAGTGTAAGTTAAGATAAAGCAGACAAAGTGGTAAAAAAGAGAAATTCCCCTTTTCTGTAGTGCATTTTTAAAAACAAAACTTGCCTTAGTCTGTTGAGTTTCTTGTGAGTCTTGGGTCTTCAAAGAGACAAGAGCAGCTGTTGGCTGTTGTAAAGTTATTTATTGCATGAATTCATCAGTCTTGAAGGCGAAGAGTTCAGAGTATTAAAGTCTGTGCTAAAAGCTTTCTGGCATAGAGTCTTGATGTTCTAAGCAGCAGTGGTTTTTCTTCTTCTTTCTTTTTTCTGTTGTTGTCATTTCACCCCAGTACAGGGGGATTTTATTCATAAATCATTTAATCAGCTAAAAACATGATTCTAAAACATTCTCCTTACACTAATCTGAGCTTAATTCTAATGTATGAAGGTAGTGTCAGTTCTTACCTAAAATCTAGGCATAGAGTATTATCTATTTACGTAAATAGCTCTATCTTTTCTATCTAGAAATGCAAGCAATGTTCTGCTATGTTGTCTTTATGTCTCGAGCTAAGTTAATTTTGTAAAAGGTAACACTACTGAACTTTAAACTAGGCTTTAGGTCTTTTTACTACCTAGCACAGTATCTTAAGGCACTTAAGACATGTAACACTTAAGAGTGTAAGTTTTACTTAATTAAAACTAAAACTTACACTCCTACTTCATGTCTGTGGCTTAACATATTTTAGTTTCTCTAAAGGCTCTAATTTAATCCCTGCATTCTTTTCTCTCTCTGAGGGACTCAGAGAAGTTTCTGTTTCATGCATTCCAGCATCTCTCCCTCCTCTTTGAATCATGTAGGTTATTTTAATAGCTTTATTAATTATTTGTTGAATGCATTGGAAAAAACAAGGTACTATGATTAACACAACTATTATGATGACTGAAATGTATAGACTTATTTTTAAAAACATTTTTACTCGTGATATTAAATTCTATTTATTAAACAGGCTATTTTTACAGAGCCAAGACCATTGACTTGCCATTTTACTGAGTAAATACCCCGATTTTCCTCATCCCTGATGACTGTGTCAAATAATAAAGTAATAAAGGTTATTTGTTTTCATTTCTCTCATCAAAGTCAAAATTATTAAATTTGTTTCAGTAAAGATAAAGCAAAGATAGCATCTTCTACATCTAGTTTCAGTTGTGTTTTCTCAGTGTTTTTGACAGGATAGATCTGGGTATCTCCCAAACCTTAATATTTCCTAAAAAGCTGCTCAGTTTGCTATTTTGTGTGAATGGATATTTTTTTTTTATTCTATGCCTGATTGTTGCTCCTAATTGTTGTGTTGCAATAAAGATCCTATGACTCCTCTGGACATTCATGGCTAAATTTTAGATTGTGTTTATGTTCTAATGGTGACTGTAGTCTTTTGAGTGCAGTTTCCATACTGTCTGTTAGAATACCCCCACTCAAATCTGAATCTTTACATAGTTACATGGATATGCATTCCAAAAAAATAATATTATGTGAAAACTTAACTGTCCTGGATAGGTACTGAACCATATCGAGGGGCCAATGTAATGAAATCAAAAAGGTCTGATTGCATGTGGATATCAGATTTGGGTTTTTTCAGGTATTTAGGTAGACAGGGATCAAATTGTCTCTCATCTCCAGATGATATAAAAAAATCATAAAAATGAATAAATAATTTTTTATGCTGTGAAAAAGTAGTAAAACCTCGTTGGATCAGTTATTACGTTCTAACTTATTTGACTGCAATAGGAAATACATAAATATATCCAAGGACAAAACGTTATCTTTGAGGTTTGAAAGCTTGATGATGCTGTACTTTTTTGGACACAAAAGGTGTTAAATAGTTTCAGAGACCTGAATGGACCTGTAATGAATCTCAGTAATGAAGAAGTTACTCAGAATGAGTGGAGATAATTAACAGATTGAAGTTCTGCAAGCAACAAGTAATTGGATTGTTGGTGGATAATTTGTTTCCAGAGGCATTTTTACTATCTGGTCATATGCTATATTTTGTTCTTATCTTTTTATTCAAAAGAAAATTGTCTTCAAATCTTGTATTATCCCCAGTGTGATCCTGAATGTTAAGTTACTAGATGAGAAAGGTACCATTTAAAAATAATATTTTTAGCAGTTGTCCACAAATCTCATTTTAATTTTAAATAGCAGTCGTTTCTATTTTGTTATGATGGTTGTACTGTTAAGATTTATAAGGATTGTCTCTATTTTATGAACACTGCACACACTGTTAATAGTGCTGGTTTTAAATAAAGGACTATGGTAATCTCATCTGAAAGGCCAATAGGGAAACTGTATAGAACTTCATAGGATCAAACAAAACTGATGGGCAAATGATAGATTTGGAATGTGAAACGGCTTATTGAACCTGAATTTGCACACGTGGCTGGACACTGGTATAAAGATAACCCTGGATCATGGACAGACTGGTACAAACCTGTCCTGTATTTCCTTCCTTTATACGTGGCAGAACTGGGGCTTCTTTTCAATCCTATAATCTTGTCCTATAAAATGTCTTTTGTTCCTCTCCACAGAAGAGTTGAAATTTCTGCTCTTTCCCTTCCCTTTATGTTTGGCCCCCATACAGATAGTGTTACTATTTCATAGTAGATTTACCTTCTGCCGAAACCAGTATGTGTTCTTCTGCATTCCATCACTTGCACATATATTTTTGTTTCTTCTCTTCTTCCCTATCTGGGTGATTTTTAAATAGTCCAAGAACTATTCATAATGATTTTTAAAAATACATGTAGTCAGTGCCTCTGGCCAACTTAATTTGATGGAGTTTTTTTTTTTTTAAGATTAATGTTAGTGTCAATTGTATTTTTTTCTCATTAGGAATTTTTTTAATGACTCTGTCACTTGGTAATCCATAGTCCTTGAAAGCAAACCAAAGTACATTGCTTTTCTGTGCACTAACTCAACAACCCAGTCAGCTAGAACAGGCAAAATGGAACACACAACCTAATAACATTTACATTGATTGGATGTGAACTTCAGTTATTGCAGTCTAGCTGTCTAGAAGGATTGGGAATTTGGTGGCTATTAATCTGTGGTTTTGTTTAGGGAAGAGAGAAGATAGTGTGAAGACAGTGTGGTTTTGTATTGATGATGGGTACTTAGAATAAGCTTCTCTGAACTCTTCTCCTGATGAGAAGAAGCACCCTTCTCTGGGTGCTTAAAATTATCTTGTCTTGGCATAAGAAGTACAATTCCATTAGGAATGGCATAGTAGGTATTTCCTTTTAGTCTGATGAAGACAGAAAATTCTCTATTTTTATATTATGAGGAACTGTGTGATCTCTGACAACATGTCACATAATCTGATTACCACTTACTGATTGGAAGAGCTTGTTCTGTCACTTTTTATCATCTTCAAATATGAGCATTTGACAGAAAGATATGAAAGGTAAATATTTTTCACCATTATATGGAATTTCTTTTTAGCCACAGAAATCCAATTAAGTTCACACAATCATGTCCTCCAACATTAAAAAATGTAGTCAGAGATAATACCAGTTAAATATTGGGTGTATTTAATCAAAATTTGAAAGGATCTTGTTGGATCAAGGCCTGACTTGTTAAAGTTTGGCACTATGCTTGTCACTAAGAAGAGCAGTGAATTCTAATTTGTGTTTTATGATTCATTTATTATGGGTTATTACAGATCTAAGTTTCTTTCTGGAGGCATCAGATGTTCATGACAATGATGGCTGGAAACACCCCATGATCCTGAGAACCATTTTCTATACTTATATGTATGATTTCCATGTCAGCCTCCAATGTACTAGCTGTCCATACCTTAATATCTATTCTGTAATTTTCTTTCTTTAAAGTTTTGGAGGCTTTTTTACTTTTCCCTCCACAAACTGTTACCTTAATTTGGTAAAGATTTTTTTAAGAGGCAGCATGTTTTATTAAGAGCAGAGATTGTTTGAAAAATTCTGGTAAAAAAGAAAATAAAAGTTGATGATTTTATAATCTAGATGCCACTTTTCCCAGTAGGTCATGATGTCAAATCATCACCTTCAAGTGTCCCTGCAACTACAGAGTGTTAGAACTATATTATTACCAATGACATTTGATGTTTTAAATGGTGATATTGCATCAGGAGTATTCTTCATGCCTTACGCAAGAATAAATCCAGTATAATATTATTTACCTAAAAGAGGTGATTGAATTCAGCATGGAACAACTAGACAATCAGCATACTTCCCATTATCATCCTATGGAAAATTGTTAGTTATAAATTTAATAGGGGTGGAAAATTTGTATTCAACTTGTTATAAAAGTACATTAATAATTATTACACCAAAATATAAATGGATGGATAAAAAGAAAAGGACATACAATGTCGTTATTTGAGGCTTTATGATTAAGTTCTTAAGACAGCTTGGCAAGGTACATAAAAATGTTCATTGTTCCCCCTTACTGTCATAGTGAACAGTTTATCAAATGAATATCCATGGTCAGGATGATATAAATGGTTGATTGAATTCTCTTCTGCTTTGGTTGAAAACTGTCACTCTGACGGCACAGACTTTACAGGATAGAGTGCAGCTGCTAAGTAAATGTCTTTTTGGTTGGATCAATTCAGAAAGGTAAAAATAGGCTGGAAATTGGCTGATTTGGGCAGTGAAAATGAATGTATAGGCCATAGTGTGAAAAGGTTAAGCTTTGAAACAAGTGTGAAAGCAAGGAGAGGTACTTTTGGAGGAAATGAATTGAAGAAAATATGGCTTTATGAGTCTACTTACATCCCATTATCACGGTTTCTGATGCTTTTTGCACTTTTAGTATTGCACTGTGTAGGCATCCTAACAAAAAAAAAAAGCCAGCAGGAACCAAACATGATTAATATAACTGGCAATCATGAAATGACACATGGGTTCAGAGAGAAAGGAGTCTGGGCTTAATGTACTGGGCAAACTCAGTGAAAAGTGCATTATCACATGGGAAGACCGCAAAACATTGCTTAAACTGCATTAAAAAGGAGTGGCACAGTGTTACTGCCCAGGGATTGCTTTATACCAGCTGTGATTTTAATATGAAGTGGTTTGTGGAGATAGGAGACATTGAAACACAATGCAAAAGTGAAAGACTAAAGATTTAGCTCAAAATTTTGACACAGAGATCATATGAGCTGGAACCATAATTGCTTAGTAGAATTCTTGGGGTGACTATAATCCAAAACCTGAGAAATTGCCCATCTATGAGCACGTGTATGAGAAACCTGACATTAATGAAAACTGATGGTGTCGTTCATATGACTAGAATGATAGCTTCGGTGGTGATGGGCTGTGTAAGTGGATGAAAAAAATCAGGAGACATTTTATGCAAGAGGTCTCTTTCTGTGTGAGGCTGACAGATGATGACTGGCTCCCTGAGGACACATTTCTTATTTCAGGAAAAAAAAAAAGAAAATGACACACCTTTGTTATCACAGGGGACATTAACCTGAGAGGCTTGCTAGAATATTTACCAATAATTAAATATCACTAGACTTTTTAAAAATCATAGATTACATATTCATCAGTCAAAAGAGGCTGTCCAAGATGTAGGAAAAGCTTTTCATTAGGCATGATTTCATTCTGGAAAAGAGCTGAGATTTAAATAATATAGGGAAAAAATGCCATAAGGGAAAATGCAAAAGGTTTCTGGGAGTCACATTAAGACCATTTTATTATATAAAAGATAAAAGTTGAAAACACTCATATTTTTTAAAGTATAAATTGGTTAAGAGTAGAAATGGAAGGAAATGGATAACAAACTAAGAAAAAAGGAAAATTGCAGCGTTTAATGTAATAGAACTACTTTATAGAAAACTGATAAAAGGAAAATCCCCCCTCAATGACAGATCTTTGAAAAACTTTTTAAGAATAAAGAACTTTCACAATAGTACAATTATAGTATAATATTACTTTTTAATTTAGAGAGAAAAACAACACAAAATCAATGTAGCACACATTAGAGAGCATGGTAATAGGTCTGAAAAAAATACCCCACAAACTGAGTTGCTGTATTTTTAGAGACAGAGCAAAGAAATTGCTCATTGCCTACGTGATATTTAATATCTGTGGTTTGGAAGGGGCACACCAAATCATAGGTGACAAAGTTTGAAAATGATACAGGAGTTTGTAAAGTAGTAATAAGAAAGACATATCCCTGGCAAAAAGCTATTATTTATTAGTTGGCATAACTAAATAAAATTTTTTATTGTTATCAAACAGAAAGGACTTTAAAAAGAAAAATAGTGTGAGAAGTGTTTTCTAGGCAGGGGACCCTAAATTGAGACTCACAGGCTTTCCTCCAAAACTATACTTGGGAGGCCTAATGCATATCAGTATGTTTAGATAAAGCACAAGAATTTTATATTTATGTATTTTGCTGCCATAACTTCTATTGGTATACTTTGTCCAATTCTTGTGCTCTAGCTGGTAATAATAATGAAAACTGGAGAAGGTTCAAATTTATGTTGCTATGCAAGTGCATGTTAAAGAATGTTCTCTCAGGCACTGATGTCCTGAATTGTGCTAATTCCAGTTTAGGATTTGCTATTGACTTCCTTCTTATTTTACTTAGTCTGTTTTTTCAGTTATTATAGTCCTGTGCTGGAGATCAGAGATGGCTACAGACAGTCATGGGAACATAGATCATGTGGTTAAAATCTGGTAGTGGCAATAAGTTAGCATCTGAATAAATCATTGGCTTTAATTGATAATTTAACTTTTTTTCATTGTGGCTTGCTCTCTGTCTTTGAGCATGACATTTGTCTAAGTAATACATGTCTGGATATATTTCTCACCATTTTACCGTGTTTACTAGAAAATTTTCCTTTTTTTTAGATTTCTAGTGATAAAAAATTAAGAATCTGATAAATTCTCTATTAGGTGGGACTGAAGGTTTATCTAACCCACTGTTCCTCCCACAACACCAGCAACAGCAGGTTTTACTTTGTCAGGAACTGTGGTGATAGGAGGAGACAAGAAATAAGTTAAAAGAGAGAAAAGCCCTTCCCATATGCTTTTCCCATGTCCTCCCCCTCTCCCCTCACACTTTGCTCACCTCTCTCAACTCTCCACCTACTCTGTCTTCACCACGAAATTTTGCAACCCAAAATTTTCAGCTTGTTTGAAAATTAAATTTTAGTCTTGGTGCTGCTAGCATTTTTGAGCTGCCTTGGTTTTATTATGAATATGTAAGAAACTGATACTTAAAATATTAAACTATATGAAAATAGCAAATACTTTGATAAATAGAAATGAGTCCCCAAAGTGAGCCTGATATAGCCTGTTTTGATGCAAATCCCAAAAGCAAGCCTCACACTGTTAGTTTTGATGTCATATTCCACTGCAATGGTACATATGAAAATGAGAGAAACTTTTTCCAAATAAAGTGGTTTTACCTAAAAGGTAGAAGTGGGGAGCAAAACAAAAGACAAGCCCACCTAGAACATCTGCAATAGTGTAATTGAAGAGGTTCTTTCTTCTCCAATATTTAAGGTACAACAAATTCCTCCAGTTTATGTGACATAATCAAAAACTTCTTCTCAAGAAAACAGAAAAGCAAAACTATTTAGATAAAATTTGAACTGAACAGGATAACATCACATCAAGATGCAATCTACTGCTGAATCAAAATTTGGTGGTAATGAGTGCTGCACAAATATAACAGAAAAGTATTTGGGAACACTCATTTTCAGTTAAAGAATGAATTTACTTTTCAAACCTCTCCTTAATTTCATGGCCATTTCTGTAAGCCAAGCTTATCATTCTACCAGTATGCATATTGATTTATATTTGTATTTGAATAATGTAATTAATTTTTCATAAAACTTGATCACGTTACAACTTCTCATGGTCAAGGAAAACAGAGCTTGAGGCATTATGGCCCTCATTAATTGGTTCAATGCTACTAAAAAACTTTTCAGACACTTGCTAAAATGTTAATTTCTATGGACTTCTGTGATTCTGTCGTGACCTGCTCTGTCTGTTATGAAAACACAGCATCAGTTTTGGTGTGCACATGAGCAGCTACAGAAAATTTTGAATTCTAGAAAGAGTTAAGAAGCTCTTCTTTGTTCATTTTAAATAAAGCCAAAATGATAGAAAGAATTAGCCAATAATTCATGGCTTTCTAACATACCAAGGAATGGAACCTCTGGAGAATGAAGTATAAACACTATAAGTTTAGATTGGAAGTGAGGTGTGTATTTTCTGACTGTTGCAGTAAAAGAATGTAAACTTGTTTTCTTCACTCAGGGCTAGGTGTTACATGCCTCATGAAGGAATTATTGGGTGAGCCTCAGTGACTTTGTGGTATGCATTGTGGCTGTAGATCTAAGCCTTCTGATTGTACAAGCAATAAAAGTCACCCAACCCACCAAAACCTCACAAGTTATTTAGACTACTCAGATGTATAAAGCCAAGGCTCCGTGTTCTGCTTCTTTCTTTCTCAGGCTCAGCTGTCCTATAATTTCAAGATGGTGCTCTCAGTCTTTGCTCAAGAGCAGTAAGAACGCTTTCCCCAGCTGGGACAGAGTTTGTTCCTTTTTGTGTTTGAGAGACAGCACAAACCACACAGAACACAGGAGGGGTGAGCCAAAAGAATATGTTTTTTTTGTCCCAGTTTTTAACTGGGGGAATGATGCTCACACAACAGGGCAAAAAAACCTGAAATGCACGGAAGTTGCAGTAAACACTTATCAAACAGGTAGTAAAAATGAAAATTTCCTTTGTCAGTGCTTGCTTGCTCCTGTAGGCTGCTTCATTTCTGACATTCAAGAATCTGTCTTCAAAGGTACTTAAGAATAACATTTCCAACATCTTAGGAATGGAAAGAACAGTGAATAATGAGGAAATATTTGTGTTGCTCCTCAAATCAAAGGGAAATTTGAAAGCATTAATAAAAAAGACACCCTGAGTAGGTAAACCTGTATTAATACCAGAGGGATGACAAGATGATTTAAAACATAGTTACAATTAATTTTAAAGTGTTCAAAGGTGTAATCTCTACAACTGGCAATGATCCTTCCTGAACTTTTACATCCTTTTTATTTGTCTTTTTCAGGGTCATGAGTATGTGATTATCTCTTGCAAATTTAAATGAGTATATGCATGAAATGAATATATGCAGATTAAATACTTCTTATACCAAAGGCACAGCTAAAAGACTTGCTTACAGAGAGTGCAGTTTTCATGAAAACACATAATATTTTTGACTGCCATGAAACAACTGAAAGAGTGATGTTAGTAGATCAGTGTAAGATATTGAATATTATCATTTTTCAGCTGAAGTTTATGGTCACAAGAGCTGAACAGCTCTTCTTCAGACCTCTTGAAAATGTCATGGATGATCCTTATATAGACTCTAACCATTTAACTGGGTCAATGGGTGGGTTTTTGTGTATTCACAGTGCCTAAAAATGCAAGACAGTGGTCACAAATCCTGACAAACAGACCTAAGGCACACACATATATTCAGTAGCATTAGTACTAATTTACTTTCTTTTTGCGATCTTAGAAAACAGCTAAAAAATTCTAATCATGCCACTTGTTTCTTTGAAACAAAGAATAATTTTGGGGAGTAGGACAATATTCCTATTTTTATACTAGATTTCTCAGTCATGGTGAAGAGCTTCAGCCTATCAGATTCCAAGTCACGGATGGTTACTTCACTGCAAGGAAATCACAAAGCAGGTAATGTACCTGTTCTACAAAAATGGTGCTGGAATGACTTGTTAACTAAATGTCCTAGGAGACAAAAGCTTGCTGTACCTTCCCTACAGTCAAAAGCAGTCATCCAGCTACAATTTCCAGCTTGTCTCCTGCCTCCTGCCCTCTCTTTTTATCATATATCAATAGGGTTTATGTTTCAGTTCTGAATGTTAATGAATTATTAAAAATGCAATTATGAGTACATATTTACACTTCAAAGTTTAAATATTAACTGTTTGCTCTTCACAAATATGATTGGTTTAGCAAAAACCTTAGGTCCGTTTTTTCTGCCTCTTCATAGGAACTTTTCTAACGAATCTTTGTAAATCTTACATGCAAATGTAAAAATAGATGAAACTATCCTCTAGATTATCTCAAATTAGTAATTGTGAATAGAGATGATAAGTAGGAGAAAAAATACCCAGAAATCATTTCATCCTACTTGGTTTTCTTGGTGTTTGAGAGGTGGCAACTGATTCAGTTTAATTATTTTTTCACGTATCTTGAAGTGGTCTTTATAATGTAGATTATCTATGCATAGTACACCATGCCAAAATGTCATTTAATTTCCAATTTTGAAACGGTTTTCATAGTTTTAATGTCTATCTGTATAAAATATATATGAACCTGGAGCTCAGATTTTAGGGAGAATTAACACTTCACTTCTACATATTCTCTTGAAAATTGATCTCACACACTTTCCCTCACCCCCCAAAACCTTTTAAAATTTGTACTACTAACTACATAAACCTTCAATTTTTAATCTTTTCTTAAAGTCTGAATTTTGGTCTTAATGATATCTTTTGGGATTGATTGCTGCAAGAGGACTAGACATTATACACAGTCTTTCTATATGTTTTTATCTCTTTCTTTAAAACATTCAAAACTATTAAAGATCTTTAAAGCTGACTACTTGAATATTATCTTACAGAATATTTAGTCCTGAAAAACAGAGAAGCAGTTAAATTTTTTAAAAATTTATTTATTTTGGGTTTTATGCATATATATTCTACCAGGAAATTATGTTTCAGAAACTGTGCCCATGTTAAGAAATAACATAATGCATCTTCTTATCAGGGCTATTTTATACTTCCTCAGCAGGAACATTGTTTTATATTTCTATTACCAGATTTTTTTTCTGCAATATCAATACTCTTGAGTGACTCAGATGTCACAAAAAACCTGTCAATAACACAAACAATTAAAATTTCTTGCTTCAGTAATAATTCTTTTCAATATTTTTAAATTATTAGCATCTGAAACCTCAAGTCATTTGTCAAGCCATGTTGTCACAGTCTTTTGTAGAGAGCATCTCCAGGTTTATCTAAGCTGACAGTGATCCCTTCTGGAATATTTTGCAGAGAAAAACATCTTCAGGTCTCATTTTAGCCAACAATATTCCTCTTGGGTCTGAAGCCCAGAGTGCAGTCTATATTACTGATGTTTCAGCCCCCATAAACATCTCACAGGAAGTCAAACAATCAGGAGTTTCTTCAGAGAGGACAAACATTAAATTTTGAAGGCACTGAATTGTCAGGACAGCTCCCCTTTTCCCCATTTCTGATGTATGTCTACACAGGATGAGCAAGAGTTTCTGCTTCTTTCCGGTGTTGGATATGTGAAATGACAAACACAAGTATTTGATTTTACAGACGTGAAAAGTTTTGAGAAAGAAAAAGATGATAACAGAGACAAGAAATATTGATCCCTTAAATTAAAATATATGATAGGAGATACAAACCACAATTTTACATACTTAGCTTAATTAGACAAAACCTCCACTGAGATCAGAACGTTGTAACATCAAATCACTTGTACTCACAACTCATTCCATTTTATTTTTATTGTTTTCTTAAAAAATATGTTTGCCTCAAGTATTAGTGAAGTGTTTTGATTCTGTACTTGTGCAAGACAATGCATTCCTGAATAAATTTAGGAGATTCTTTCACTAGATTTCAGAGAGTATAGGTTACTTCCTTGTGTCAGGCACCAAAACAGTGTAAGATCACTCAGAGGTAACATTCTCCCATACACTATTTGTTAATATTTCTGGGTTTCATACAGTAGGTGAAAAAAATGTGGCCAAATTCCTGTATTTTTTCATTTTTGGTCACACAAAACTATTTATTTTGTAAAATGGGTGTTCATAATAAGGAATAATTGTGTAAAAGTTTTTCAAGTATTTATTTCTAGCTGGTGGCTAAACTGAGTTCCTGAAATTAGAATGTGGACTTTTTGTATATATATGTACTCTTCCTTCAGGTCCATGGTAGCTGCATATGACACAGTTTAGAAAGCAAATGTACTTTAATGATAAATATCTGATTTAGGACTCAGAATGGACATCTGAATGTTCTGCAGTAGATGATGAGTATAGGATTGTGGTCTCAGCATTTGGAAAATTATTCTGCAAAAAAGAACTAAAAAAAATTTTTTTTGTCTTAGAAACACCTTGTTCTGTGTTTATTATCCTGGAAAGATGCTGAGTAGCACAGGAAATCCTGTTGAGGTTTGTGCTTACCAGAAATAAATGGAAAAGGACTGAGATGGTCCATTTGGGTGGTAAATGAGAAAGAGAAAGTTGCTTAATCCTAATAAAAGTTCAGCTGTGAAAAAAACAATTTGCAAAGAGCAGAGGGATTATGTTATACTTAGATAGACACTCACTGATGCAGGGAGCAGACTGAAAGTCTTCCAAGTATGCTGCTTCATTGGCTACAGTCATTTCCCTATTCTACGTGGTTCAATGATTATCTAAACATTTTCTAGACTGTAGAAGAGTTTCAATGGAAGTGACACTTCTCAGTGAGTGTAAAAGCTTATATATGCTAATGTTCTGACCTAGTTGAGCATTTAGGAAGAAGCAGTATCACTGTCTTTTTATAAGCTAAGTATAGCTCAGGTGTCTAGCTCCAGTAAAGACATGGCCATGAGTAATTACTGGCAGAAAGTGTCGCAGTGGTTGAGAAAGTGAGGCAAACAACTAACTACAAATTTACTTACTAACTTCCTTTGCTAGGTATTTTGTGCTAAGGAACTATTCCTGTGACTTCCCAGCTTGTAGAAATAATTTTTTCTCTTTTTTTCTTTTTTTTTTTTTTTTTTGAGGAGGAGTGACAGGGGAAAAGACAGTTTGTTGCTTTGGTTTGGTTTAGTTTGGTTTGGTTTGGTTTGGTTTGGTTTGGTTTGGTTTGGTTTGGTTTGGTTTGGTTTGGTTTGGTTTGGTTTGGTTTGGTTTGGTTTGGTTTGGCTTGGTAAGCCACTCCATATATTATATGGGCATCCTGGGCCTCCACCTTGGAAGTGTGAATACCCTGATGGGGGAGGCAGATGAGAAATAGGAGGTGAAAGTTGTTGATATTCTAGTTTAATATGACAGGAGAGACTGTTCTTCTGAACCTGAAATGTCTTTCCACAAGTGCATAATGCACACGTAAACACAGCATAAATTGTGAAGTTGAAGCAAATAAGAAATGGAGACACAGACTCTCATCAGAACCTAATGCAGTTAAAGATCTGCCTGCAGTATTGTGCACATGGTTAATGAATCATTTATAAACAGGAGGGGCCTATTGTTCTCTCAAAGCACAGATGCAATTTCTGCTGACTCTAAATGATTTTTTTCAAATCATAAGTAATTTACATATCTAAAGTAAAGAAGTTTATATATATATAGCAGAGATAATGTAAAGAATTAAGCAGAGATAATGTAAAAAATTAAGCAGGACTCTTACAGGCAGTCTATTCCATTGCATTGCATTGCATTGCATTGCATTGCATTCCATTCCATTCCATTCCATTCCATTCCATTCCATTCCATTCCATTCCAATCCTTTTTCTATTCCTTTGATTCATAAAAGCGCTAAGATCTTCCATTTTACCATACATGGAATAAAGTAATGTCATATTATAGATAAGCTTTCTTTTTCCATTAATGTTTGGGTTGTGTCTTTATTGAGGACTCACAATAGACAAGAGCAAGTGGTTGATAATGAAAAGGGGTCAGAGGATTGCACGGAAGACAGGAGATAACTAAATGGTCATAGTGAATATTCAACATGAATTGAGCATTGTTTTTAGTTTTCCTTGAGAACATACTTTATTAATTTTTGTTGATGTAGCAATTTACACTTGAACAAAATAGGAGGATAAATTTAAGGTATAAGTTATTTCTATAGTAAGTTTTTTCCTGGCACTTCTATATGTCTAGAAGTATCTCCAGACTATAAGTAGGTGGACATTCAGATCATCTGTTTTCTGGAACCTAGACGTGTGACATATGTTCTTCAGAAATCCTATTTAAAGATTGTGGTCTCTTTCTTACATCTTCTAAATCATTGTTATATTATGGTTGTTGACTGTACAGATAATAGTATTTCTAATAAAGAGAAGAATTTTTGTGCCACAGATGCTTTTGGTCACCTGTGAATATGAGACCTTACATCCTGGACAACTTTTCTTCAAAATGCACAAGAATTAAAACTACCCTCTGCAAATGTGCATGAATAAGACTTAGAAGAAGGTATATGGTTGAACCAGACAGCAATTCAGTATTAAATAAATATACATACACTATCTTTTGCAATGTTCAATCAGCTCTAGCAATCAGTTTCCCTGCCAGAGTTATCTGCTGCATTCGCAGGTTCTCTTCATGCTGAACATGCTGCTTGATCTATCTTACTGCACATAACATAACTTACTGGGTCTAGATTTGTACTTAGTGCTCCCTTATCAAAATGAACCATGAAGGAGAAGCAAAACAGTTTTTTAAATATTCCAATCTCTTCAGAAAATCAGATAATAGAAGTTTGATTCATTATTTATAAAGTGCACGCTCAGAACAGTTGAAGAATAGGCAGATATTCCCTCATTGTGCTGTGCATGGTTCAGTAGTTCATTAATTGCTGTCTTGCTGTCTGTCTAACATATGCTTAAATACCTTTCTGACTATATGTATTTTGCTGAATGAAGGCTTAAATGCATGTCTGTTATAGCTGAGATAATCTGCCTAATTATGTATTTTGCATAGATTAGACTTTGTATGTCTTTAAACAGTGCACACTAAATTTTCATGGAAAATGGTCCTTGCATGAGCATGGATACAACTGGGTCAAGACAGAATTTTTCTGGAGAAAGGATGTGATGGTAGCTGAAGCATAATCATAACTCGGATGGAAGTTATAATGGACAAAAGAGGGTTTATCTTATTTCTCTTTAAAAAGGATCAGGATTTTGGCATAGCTTATTCATGAAGAACTTCAGTCAAAGTCAATGTTCTTGAATATCAGTGCCTGAAAGACAGGCAGCTACTGCAGGTGTTCAGAGTTTTCAAGGAAGACGGTAACAAGTGAGGTTTCATGGAAGGGAGGAGTCAGAGAACTACCTCAGCTGTGTTCAAATAGACATCAATGAGGAAAACTCACTACAAAAATCTTGAGGTTTTTTCTGCATAGGAAAAAAAAATGTCTAGGACTCTTGGGAATAATATAGAAACAGAATATAAATTTATGTCAATAAGTGACACAAATCTAGACTGGATAAACAATAGACCATATAGTCTGTTGCCCTTTGCCAACTGCTAAACTCCCTTTATGTCAGTCCTCTGTCCCAGGAGGTGGGAAGGGAAAAAAAATGAAGGCAAGAGGAATTGTATTGAGACAATGACACTTTAATGAAAAGAGCAAAAACTGTGTGTTCAAGTGAAGCAAAATGAAGAATTGATTCATTACTTGCCATCAGCAGGCAGATCTGCAACTGCTTTCTGATCATAAGGGCCTCAGCCCATATAATGGCTAGTTGGGAATGCAAGTTCTATAACCAAGAATGACCCTTCCTTTCTCCATCTTTCCCCCTGTTATTACTGCTGAGCACAATATCAAATGGTGTGGAATATCCCTTTGGTCAGTAGAGCCCAGCTGCCCTGACTGTTCCCTTCCAACTTCTTGCCCTCCCCCTCCTTCCTTTAGTCAGGAAGAGGTGGTGGAGAGCGAAACAGGAGGCAACACTGCTGTGCCAGCACTGCTCAGAGGTGTGTTATCAACCATGTGTGTTATCAACCATGTGTGTTATCAACCCTGTTTGAATCATTAATGCAGGGCACAGAACCACACAGGCTGCTATGGAGAAAGTGAACTTCATAACTTCATCCCAGCATGATGCTCTCCTCTTTACAGGCAGGAAGGAATTGATGAACATTTATGCCTTGCAGCAGAATTAGAGAGAGGAGTACACAGCAGCCAGGGCAGAATATCCAGCAGCTGTCAAGAGAAGGGAACAGGCAGAAAGGGGAAAGGAAAAAGAATGGGAACTAAGCTGAGGTCGGGACTACTGTGCTGTGTATGCTGAGGCTTCACTGGAAAGCTTTATGCAGGCAGTTTCAGTTGAGTCCAATTAAAGAAGCTACTAAATAAAAGACAAAAATGACACAGGGGGAAATTGTAAAGGATGTATTCAACCATTTTAGTGTTAATAGGAATAGGAATAACTACACTGGTGTTTTTATTGTTTCTAAACATAAGAAAAACACTGAGAGACACAGAGATGGAGACACATACACAAGCAAAGGCTAAAACATGCTGTCAGTTTAACTACATTTGTATGCAATTTGTTCCTCCTAGCCTAAGAGGAGGATATAAATCCTAAATGTCCAGCTCAGAGGCTTATATTGGAGCAAACATAAAAAAGAACTCTTTTTCTTACAAAGAAAACAGTCCTTAAATTCTTAATTCTTAACTTTCCAGTTCTGAACAACAATTTCTTCAATGTTTCCTACATGATTCTTTTTTTATCTCATATACACTGTTATTGACTTCAGATAAAATCAGTTTATCTAACTTGTTTTACTTCTAGAAAAGACAAAGTTTGATAAATCATGTTAATTACATTCTCTTTCAAAATCATCTCCATTAGCTACAATTTAGGAAGAGAGTTTTCTTCAGTCTTTAACACTCAAATAGCCACCACAAATGCATTATGAATGTAAATACTGTATTGGCTTCATGGAATGTTGGATAAAGACTTTAATTTCTCTACAGTGATATGTAATTTCTGTTAAAAGTTTATATGCATATTAAATTTTAGAGCATTTTTTAATAAAAGAATTTGTGATATATGACTGCTTGTTATAAATGTTGAGAGAATACATTCCAATAGGAATGTAAAATACTAGGGTTCAAGTCTTTACATATTATGCCAATAAATTTTTGAAATATAATGTTCCTATTAATTTTTAAAGGATATGGCTTTATAAAACAAGTTTATATTTTTTTGTGCTGAATTCAAACAAGAAGTCCTCATTTATCTTGAGCCCTTACATTTAAGATGCAAGTATAAATACATTCAACCAAAGCTGAAAACATCTAAAAATTACAGGATTAAGTATGAGCAGTGTAAGATTGTTATTTCTTCTGAAGTTCTCTGTATATTCATAAAGTTTACATTACAGCCTAAACTAAATGGATTTTCTCCCTTTTCAATCATCTTTAAAAAGCCATGCCAAATTCTCATTTCAGGCTACTATAATTTACTAACTTCATAATCTAGTGGGGTAAATGAGAAAAGCCATGTGATTCCTGTGATTTACGGTAGTTTAGACTGTTCAGGAGAAAATGAGGTCTCTAGAATCATTAAATTAAAAGTGATTTGAGCTGCTAGTAGAATCATTTTATATGTCCTTATGAGGTACAGCAGAATTGGGATCTTTCCTAATGAGGAGATGCAAATGTGTGGGTATTTGCAACATATAGAAACTGTAACATTCCAACTGATAGATGACTCTCAATAAAACCTGTTTGAAACACTGATTAATTATCCTTGAAGTTAGCTAAGGAGGAATGGGGATTGGGCAGTAGGCATAATATGAAGATAGTATAATAAAAAAATGCTGCTTAGTAGGCCTTCTAAACAAATGAGGACATCTAAAATATCAGTATTTCCCAAGACAGAAGAATGAGTTTTATTGGTAGAAAAATAAAAATAGAAAATAAAAGTCAAACATTCTCATTATTGAGGACTAGAATAGTGGGGATGTATGCCATAAAATATCTCAATTGGCAGAGCCAGCTTGAACAGTCTCAATATCAAGTGATATACTTACATGTATAATTACAAATGTAGAGCTAAAATACTTTTACAACACTGCACAGGCTGAGCCAATTTTTATAATGCATCAGAATACAAAATCATGGCCTGCTGGTAAGAAACAATTCTATCTGGAAACTGGAATATATTTATATATGGATTAAATAGTCACTAGCTGTATCTCAATCTCTCTTAGCTCCCCGCCTGATGATATTCTACTTCATATAGTCTTTACGAGATTTTTAGGTATTGTAATATATATATATATATATATATATATATATATATATATATATATATATATATATATATATATATATGTCTATGTGCTTATGGATATGGGCATATACATGAAGTATTTTTGGCACATACATGGAAAATTACTGAATTTTTTTCTGTAAAAATTAATCTTACAGAGTAAGATCATCGGAGTAATTTATGCCTGATGACTCTACTTTGGTGAAGGAGAATTTATTTTTAAGGAGAATGAATGCTGTGCTTTCACTACATTGCTTTGAAAATCCTTTTCAGTTTCTTTCAGACAAGAAGAATAAAATTCCTGACAAGGTTTTTAAAGATGGTTCATGTAGAAATTTCAGTTTACTTAGATCCTGGTGAAAATTGTAAAAAGGACATATCTAAGTTTTTGCCTTAATCTGGTAGATTGTGCTCTTTAAATCTTACAGCACATGACACATCATTCAGTGCAGAGAATTCCATAAGCAGCACCAGGGGGTACAACAAGGGATAAGCCATTAAAATCCAGAGAACTTCCAGTGTATGAAATTGTTGATGTTGTACTTTATATTTGCTTCATGTTTCTACTCTTCTACATGTGGTGTAGCTCAAGGGAGTCTAAAGCTCCATCAGAAACAGCAATACTGCAACATTTTAAATACGATTTAGGACTTCTGTGTAGGTCTTAAAGAGGAAACATAGGCATAAGCTGTCTTGCATTTTCTGTCACTGGCCTGATTAGTCTTATGTCCCTATAGGAAAGCGTATTAACTAAAGCAGGAGGAGAGCATTGCATAGTTTCGTGGTTGAAATATCTGCAAACAAAATAATACATGAGCTGGGTGCTGTTTGGCCTAAGAATGAAACCCATTCCTCTGATGGTTGGATGAATGTACCACACATCATGTAATATAACTTCCAGCACACTCCATCAGCAGTATAATGAGCAATGTTCTGACAGCTACTGCGCATCCTGTGAATGTATGTTAGTGTTGTATAGAGCAGCAGACTTGCACACTCCCCGGGTGTCCTGATTTTCACAGCTGTTCAATAGCTCTGAAACGTAAGCCTCTACTTCTGCGTTTAGCAAAGATTGAGGATTTCAACTTTGAGCAACTATTTATTTTAAAATCATAACTGAGGACTGACATGTATACAATTTTATAGAAATCCACATGCATTGCAAATTTAAATAGATGTTTGATCTTTACTAGGCTTCCAGAATGTAGCTTGTCAACAAGTTCATCCTCCCATACATCTTGTGTGGTAGATTTGTTAGTTGGTAGATATAATTTTTATCCTCTCTTATAAGTAGAAAGACTGACAGGAGAAAATGAAGTCATTGTTGTCTTTATTTTTGGGGATGCCCTGACAACAGAAAGCATACTAAGTTTATGTAAGAATATTGGAAGCACAGCTTATGAAAGAATAAGCCTACCTGAAAATTGTCAAGAGCTACCCACTTTCAATCATTCCTTCTTTCTTAAGTATATAAAAATGACAGATAAAAAATCCTTCCTACGCAGTATTAAAGGGCAATATGGTACTAAAAAAATATAAGACAAAATTTATTCAGTTTTGTCATTTTTGCTTTAACCAGTATAGTTCCTGAAGGACAGAATAATTATACCCATAAGACTTGCAGAGAATAGAAGTACTGGAAATGTGCTGTAGTGGAATCAAATCAATAACTCTGAGACTACTTTGAGCTCATTTTAAATATTACTCTCTGCTCTCCCTAGACTTGAGCTATTGATTTAGAAATTTCTGTCAAGCCTTCTTTTCTGCATAATTATGTCCTATACTTGTTTCTATTGTTTGCTTGGTTTTTTTAATAATAAAACTAGAAAATATGATTCTTGGATAAATACATAATTGAATATGAAAGGCTTAAGTTTCATGCTCAGTTTTCCCACTTTTTCCGGGTAATTCTTGTTTTCATAAACATGAATATAGTTTTTAAAGCTATAAGAGGTATCATGAATTAACTCTAGTCTTTTCAAATAAAGCAGGTGAAGTACAGATATCTTTGGATAAATGAAGAACCTAACATAAATATTTGCAGTAGACTATCAACCAAATATTTCCTTAAAGATTTTTCTATTTTGTCTAAAGAATTGCATTGAAATGTAAGCAGAAATGGGTGATCAATTGTACTAGCTTAAGGCTCGTTCTCTGAGGTGCTGAGTAGCCTTCATTTTCATGGAAGGAGGCTAAGACAGCTTAGCATTTCACAGATATTTGCACTGAGTGGTTAGATAAATAACTTTCTTAAGAACCAGATATATTTACAGAATTTTATCTCTACCAGAGGTTTGCTCAACCATAGAGATATAGCTTAGAATCTGGAAAAAATTAGTTAAATCTGCTAAAAGCATTAAAATGTACATAGAAATTTACACTTCCCACCCTGTTGCCCCCTGCCTCTTGCCCCTGACTTCCCTTGGAATATGGAACAGAACAACTTTCTTCTATGGTTAAATGTTGCTATTAAGTACCTAAATTGCATTGAGTGATGGGAAATTATATGGTTTGCATTTATTCTGAATAAACTCCAATCTACCAAACGTTACTTCTGAAAAAATTGAGAGACATAAACATTACATAAATACTCATATGAACACATTTATGTGGCATATACTTCTGTTCCTAATTACTATTGGACTAAAACATGGATAGTGCATTACCTATGAATTCAGAGAATAGTTTTGTAAGGGGGATGTGTTTTTCTATGGTTGTGTGAGGGGGTTTGAAACCCAACATTGTCATTTGCTGTGGCTTTCATTCTTACACTGTTTCACTGTTACGGTCCAAAAACCTAGTGAAAGCTATGATAAATAAAACAATCATATCAAGGTGCTTCTCTCTGTGAATACAATATTAGTTCCTAGGTCTTGAAGCCCTACACAGTCACAGCATGGATTCTCTGAATGAAGGAGAGGACCATGGAATTAATTGGAGAACATCTTTAGGATCACGAAGTCCAACCTTAAACCTACTATCAAGTCCAACAGGTATAAACCGTGTCCCTAAGCATGATGTCTTCATGCCTTTTAAGTTCCTCCAGGGATGACAACTCAACCACTTCCCTCAGAAGCCTGTTCCAATGCTGAGAAATTCTTCTGGTGAAGAATTTTTTCCTAATATGCAATCTAAATTTTCAGTGGCTCAGCTTGAGTCTGTTTCTTTGTGTACTATCACTTATTGCTTGGGAAAAGACACCCGCCTCTCTACAACCTCTGAAACATCCACGGCCTTTCCCTCATCCACTAAGCAGGTCACCTTGTCACAGAAGGAGACCAAGCTGGTCAAGCAGGACCTGCCCTTCCTAAACCTGGGCTGGCTGGGCTGGATCTCCTGGCTGTCCTGCACATGCCACGTGTTGGCACTCAGGATGATCTGCTCCATGATCCTTCTCAGCAACAAAGTCCGACTGACAGACCTATAGCTCCCCAGATCCTCCTTCTGGCCCTTCTTGAAGGTGAACATGAATAAAAATAATGATCTTCCATAATCTAAATGCTCTTTTTAAACCTTTGAATCACAAAATGTTCTGCATACTTCACTGGTTTACAAACTGTGTACCTGTTCTTTCTGTCCTTGAGAAAGATAGAGCTTTTGTTTTCCACTGCAATAGATCTTCTGACTTAATTCTTGATGAGTCATAATCCACTGAATTTTCATGCTTTAGACAGTATGTAACAATGTATATGTATATGTGTATTTATTATGTATATGTATATCTATGTGTGTATGTGTATATGTATATGTATGTGTATATGTGTACATGTGTATGTGTATATATATGGATAAAAAAAAATATTACCAGTACCACTGGTTATGTATTTAATATTTGTGAGGAGCTACAGTCATTTGGAGCATAATCCATGGCAACAGAGATAAGAGTTTTTAAAATGTTTTTAAAAAATGGCAGATGTATTTAAAGTCATATGGAATATTCACAAAAGGCTGTAGATGTGAAATAGGTGGTGCATCACCTGATTGTGGAATTTGCTATGTTGGTATTACCGACACGCAGGCAGTAGGCGCATGTTTATATTATAAAAGATGTTAAAGTGTGTTGTTAAATTTAGATAGACAACTGAAATCTAAACAGGAATGTTTTAGCACTATGTAAATTTAATTGGACGGAATTGGACCAAAGGGTCATAGATGTTTATGCAATCCTGTTGCTGTTCAATGCAGAAAATGAGGTCAAGGTTCAAGCAAAACAAGGAGGAAAACAGAATTCTTGATCTTATGGTATGCTAATAAACCCTAGATAGAAGCTCTGAAGAGCAAAACAGACTAAATTTAGGCTCACTGATTTTTTTCTAGAAATGACTGCTGCATGGTCTGTTAAGATCCTTTTTATTCTTCAGTTGTTCTCCCCTCAGGAAAAGAATTAACATACAGAGAAAAGAAAACAGACCAGGAGGCAGAGTGGAAAGGACAAGAAGAGGACTATCCCATGTGTGTCAAATTGCATTCATTATAGGTCATGATTGAACAGCAGCTACTCTCTCTCTCTGGTCCAAACAGGCTGATAACCTCCCCTTTATTAAAAATCTCATTTAATCATTTACTGTGTGGATAAAGTGAAGACTGAAACCACTGAGTACATCTTTGCAGAGCAATAGCATAACTGCCAAGAATACAGCATAGCTCTGTAAGCAATAAGTTTTGCTTCACTGCCAAGTTAAAGAAACACAGTACTAAAACAATGTTAATCTCATAGCTTTAAAAGAGTTAAATCTGCACTCGGTTGTTAAAAATATTATATTCAAATTTATAATTTTATATTTAAATATATATGTAGAAAAGGAACAAAAATGTGAATGAAAATTTATAATGACATTCATTAAAAAACAAAGTAATTGTCACTTCCTTCAAAATGGAGATAATAATGTTTTTAGTTGGGGGGAAAAAAAAACATCAATAAACCAGGGAGTACTTTACAAACAATAACATAAATCAGTTCATTCTGATATGACCTCAGTGGTTTACCAGAAGCACGTGGAAATCTTTATTGATGGTGAGGAGATTCTGCTGGGGACTTGGCTATATTGCAGTGCTGATCTGTTCTCAGCTGTCAGTGAGATTTCAGAGTGCAGCCTTGGAACTTCTGGTGGAGTTAGAAAAAGCTGTGAGTTTCTTATTGCCTAGGTGAGAAATTTGGGGAAAGAAACAAACTTTAAAATTGTTCTTATAAAATCTGAGTAGTGTTGCAATCAGATCTTGCCACTGACAAAATCCTGGAGAACCACAATTAGTCAAAGAACTGGGAAGAAGTTAAAGGAGTTTTATAAATTGACATTTGCCTAAAGACTGAAAATGTAAATATCTTAAAAATATTCTGGTGTAGATTGTAAGAATAGGAGTCTTCAAAAATATTAGCTATTAAAAATGAGACAATTTAGAAATATAGATGTGATGGCCAATACAAAGCAACAAAAAATTATTTCAATTTCATTAAATGTCATCCACTTAGATCTCTTGATTTCCATTTTTCTAGCATCTTGTTACTAGTTGGTAATCCAACAACTCTGTCAATTTCCCATATAACATAAATGTATCCTTCAGTGAAGAAAACCATCAATGGTTTGCTTGGGCAAGGTGTTGGGTGGTTTTGGGTTGTTTTCTGTTTTTAAAATTGTTTGTTATTTTAAAAGGATATGTATTTTGTCTGCAAATACTCTTCCTTCAAGTCATTGAAATAGCAAAATGTTTTCAAGGGCCACTTGTTTCCAATTATGAAGAAGAAATAACCCATTGACTGTTCATGTAGTTTCAAGTCAGAAATGAAACCGCATTTAAAAGTTGAGTTGTCAAATGTTTGAAAATTGACACTGAATCACCATATGAAGCTGTTAGTGACATTTCTGACTTTAGCAATGACCCCTTTCGTATTGCAAGGAGGGAGGAAAAGGAACGTTTTCTGCCACCTAAATGTCCAGTTCACACATGGGACAACAGAACAAAGCAGAGTATATATAATTATATATATAATTGACTCTCGTGGCTGCTTAGATAACATTCTCAAGCACTTTTCATCTGTGTCATAGCTATTGCACAATATCCAAAAAAAGCCTTTTAATATAGCTTTATTTATATAACTATATCATGTAATAGAACTAAACCAACCTGCATGTACACGAGTTACACTTAATGAAAACCTTGAGCATAAAATACACTAATGTAAGGCTATTTTCTTTAAAATAGGATATGGTAAATTCTTTATTATTAAATTAATGTTTAACATAGTAGTACTAAACAAAGTAAACCAGTAATTTTCGTTGTTAAATGAATGAATTGAATGATGGACTTTTTTTTAGGGAATAAGGAAAAAAAAGATCATGTGGGTTATTGGCATAAAGAACTGTTTGATATAATATGTAAATCTCTGAAAGTGTTCAGAGGCAGATTGGATGGAGCTCTGAGCAACCTGGACCAGTGAAAGATGTCCCTGCCCATGGCAAGAGAGGTGTAACTGAATGACCTTTAAAATCCCTTCCAACTCAAACCATTCTACACCTATGTAATTCTTTGAAAGTTCTGTATTGTGTTAAGGTCCAATATTTCATAATCCAATACAGATTGTCCCAGTTTTCAGAGTTTATGAAGTATATTGCATTACTTTCTACTTAAAACCATGAAAATACTACAAATATGCATATTGTTTGTATGGAATCAGATATGGAAAATTATAGAAAATTAGCACATTTAGTTTTTCACTTTCCTGAATTTCATATTTAGTAAAGTTATAAACATTAAAAAAATATTTTCAATAAAACTGACAAGACCAGCAGGTCCCATTCACATTCAGGTTTTCTGAACAGCCACAATATTGTTACTTGATGGGGTGGGGAAGACTTAATGTCACTGTAATGTGGAGAGGCATGTAAGGTGTTATATTTGATTTCACTCTATACAACTCCAAACTAGATTTTCTTTGACTTAACCTAAAGCATAGTCCAGACATAATCATCCTGAGGGCCTTTACCGATGGCATCTTAAAATACAGTGTTGGTTTTAGTGACTGCTCTCTGCTGCATCTCTGGTCTGTCATCTGTGCTGCTATGCCCAAACAAAATGCCACTGAGGCTGCAGTGGGGCACAATCACCCTTTGCTGGCAGAGCACCAGCATTCTTTATTTATTTATTTATTTATTTTTTCTGCATGTAGGATCATAGTTAAAAAGTATGCACTTTTACTTTGTGACTTTTTAATGTTATTGGAGTATTCACAGGAACTCTTCAGCACCCAGAATATTCTCGGTGCTGCAGCCATATTAATGATTTACAAACGCACATGAGGATTGTTTCTAACTGTCTGCATCTAAGGTACCAATAACCTTCAGACAGAGACAGGCCGTGTCTTTGTTATGCATGTACAGCTGCTGTAATAAATACATCTCTGGTCCTAACAGGTATTTTTTGCCCATTACAGTACTATATGTAATAAACAGCTAAGGGTTGCATTTGCCAGTGTGTAAGTGATGATCACAGAATGCAGCTCTGTTCAGCTCTCCTCTATTTCTGTTAGTACAGCATCTAGGAAAAAAAAATGAGCATATGAATCAATTTATAAAATCTATTTTTTTCTACAATGATATACAAAAAATATAATGATTCATTTTTTACCTCATCCACATATCCTAATAATTTTATGAACTTTTTTTTTTTTTAAATACATGAAGGATATTATCTGTGAACTCCAGGATTCCTTAATAATTCAAACTCTTTCTGCTCAATGTGAGTGTTTTACTTTCTGAACAACCAACCAGTACTTTGAACAGGTAGAAATGCGGATACAAGTTCCAAGCAACAAAAACTCAGACCTTAAATATGCATTTTGAGCCTTCCTTTTCTTTGTTCCCCTTAAACATGAGTCACTCTTGGCAGGAAGAACCAGACCTTCACGTGCACACAAATGGTATTCTGTTTTGACTGGCTATGCTTCAGTAAATGATTTATATATTAACAAAGAGTCAGTGGCAGACTGATTTTGGATCTGGAGCCCTGGACTGAATCCATTGAAGACTCTGGCACTGACGATTCCTGATTACTAGTGTTCACAATGGCAGCATTGGCAGGGAATTAAACAAAAACTTATTTCTGTCTTCTGAATTGCTGTCTTACCAGCTGATGATTTCTTCTTCAATTGATCCCTAAATGTAGCAGATAATAAGACAGAAACTGGGGACAAATGTAAGTCAAATTATCTGAAAAATCTTTCTGTCCTTATTACCAAAGAGTTAAAAGTGTGAGTTTTACTATTCTTTGAAACAACAAAAGACCAATGCAATGTTTATATTCCAATTATATTTTATTTTAGGTTTGTTACTGAATTAAAATAAGTAGTTCACAGGCCTTATGATGCCTGTCTACACAAAGATGAATTTCACTTTGAGATAGAGGATTCTCTGGAAAATAAGGACTGTATGTGCTGAGACCACATAAAAAACCATTGTAAAAGGGAATTATGTGTTGCATAATATGCTTCATTTATATTATTGAAAATTAGAACACTTTCATGTCATCTTTGATAGCAGCTGCAATTCATTATTAATGTTTTGCTGGAGTCTGATCTAAATCATGTATAGTCAGTCCATAAATGTTCACTTATTTATGAGTTATATAGGCAGTACCTTGTATATCTTCATGTTCAAACAGTGAGAATGATTAGAAATATCTGACAGTACTGAAGACAGTAATAATTTCTGATGCCTCAAAAATTAGGCCTATGGAAGTGTTTCAAAACACTGAATACTATATCACTTACTTTTCAGTACACACCCTAATAATGAAACCACATGTGTTGTGCTACATATCGAAGCATAAGAATCACAAAAATGGTAGCCACTACAATAAAAAGAAATACCAAAAAGAGCCTTGTTTTGTAAAAATTTGTCTTTCTCTGCAATATAGCATTTAATTTTGTTTTGCAAGTCAATTGCTAATTCCACTAATGAACTTTTATATTGAGATTGCCTCTTTCTTTTATGGAAGAAAGCAGAAGCTGTGTAGGTGGAATACTTATGCAGAGGCCAAGAAACCCATATTCTGCTCTTTCCCTGAAAGAATTTGGACTTCTGGCTTTCAAGAGTCAGCTGTCGCTATAAGTTTTAAGGAAAAAGAAATTATATTCAAGGTGGTACATGCAGAAAGTATTGTTTGTGTATTATTAGAACAAGTAGAACCCTTGGACAAGAGGTATAAATTCCTAAACAATTGGTAGAAAAGAGCAAGCAATTACATTGAAGCTCAGATTTCTCTTTTCAAGAGCTCATGAGTCTTGTACAATATAATTGTACCGTGTGAATCAACAGATGCAGGTGACCAAGGATGACCAGAAAAGCCCACTGAAATAGAAGAGTAAATTTATTTCATTATTTTGCTGGCTGGAGGAACCCAAAACTTATTTTGCATAGTCATGCTAAACAAATAAACAGGTACTGTCAAGCTTAGTCCAATCCTAGGCAGGGCAGCAAGTCTGCTCTTTGCACTCTTTTATCAAAGGCCTGCACATGAGTTTACCACTACATGTAGAATAGGTATATAATCCAAAACTTAATTCAAACCCAAAGGAGCTCTACAGCTGAGATACAACTTCCTTCCACCACTGAATGCAGATCTATGGTGTACAGGTAAACGCTTCTGACACAGACAGTACTAAAGCCTTTGGAAAGGCCAGTAAGAGCTACCTCAGGAAAAAGTGATGTGAAAAGAGGTCCAGAATTATTCTGCATCAGCCTAGAATGTCAATTAAGGAATTTTAATGTTGAGAATGAATTAATGGCTGTACTGTGCAAAGGAAGATATTAATATCACATAGACAGTAAAGCAGGATTCTTTCTGTGGAGTTGGCAAAAATAAAATATTACTTCCTTGAAGGAACTATTTGGGCATTTCAAGGCTGGTCTCTTCAGAGAATTATTCCTATCAATTTTAAAGGGAGAAATGATGCAGAAAAGACAAATTTCTTGCCAAATGTCATTCCATCAGCCAGTGGCAGAGGCTTTAGTAATAGTAGTAACACTAAGTGGGGTTTTTGTGAGGTGGATATTTTAATACTAGAGGCTAATATGCAACTACTTCTACTCTTCAATAAACATCAATGCCTTAAAATTTAGACATCAAGATCTAGATTAAATTTTCAAATGGAAATAACCAAGATGTCAAGAAAATGTAAAGTCATCTTTCTCATTATTATTCATACCTTCTCCTCACGGAGGTGGAAGAATTTTCAGGAAGTGTAGGTGTTTCTAACTACTGTAAATATCAGTGGGGTTTTGTCTGCAGTGTGAGCAGCTCTGAAGTTTTATTAAATAATCTGGCTCTGCTGATTAGCATAGTTTATTTTTTAGGGTCATATTGACAATGTATTACTTAAAACCAGATACTGTTTTTGAAAATATAATATTTTACTTGTTTTTGTTTTGTTTTGTTTTGTTTTGTTTTTATTTAATTTGCTATTCCCTCATTTGGAAAAAAAGTTTACTTTGCCACTGTTAGTTTTTCACTTCATCCTGTTAGTAGTTTTCCAGATTCACATATTGCTTTATCACTAACTCAGAAGACTGAAGCAAGCTTTGAATTAGTCTAGTAAATGTAGGTGAAAAGAAAGGAAAAGTGGTGACATTGCCTGCAACAGAAGTATTTTGTAGTAAATCATTTTTACACTTTTTATTCCAGTCATCTCAATATTATAGCTGAGCCACCACTGAAATGACAAAAGCTCAATCATAAATTTGCGAAAGGACTTCAGCATTTTAAGGATGAAAACTACTGTAGTGTACCAAGGCAAATAGATGTTTGTCATGATCTGAGGCTGAAGAAAGTAACAAAACTCTCAGAATAAATAGAAAGAATTCTTGAGATCTTAAATTGTTCTTCTCTAACAAGGATCACAGAAAGAACTAATAAAGTTTTGCAATTGCTACCCTTAGGAAAAATTTGAAAATTTCAGCTGTAGAAAGCAGAACTCTTCTGGTGGAATAATCAGTCAATTTGCATAAGGCTATTCACTCTGAACTTTAGTCTGGACTTTGTTGACATTTGACTGCAACACCATCAAGAAAAATCAAGGAAATGCAGGATGTTGCCAGTAATTTAGTCCATAGGTTTGTTGAATTAATAGCCTGAGATAAAGCAAAAAAGTCTTCAAACTTCATGTTCTACTCTAAATGCTACCAACTGGATCTTTAAGAAAAAAGAGCTGAACCACTTGTGTTGTTCTTTATTGTGCTGTAGGAACAATGCACAACCCCTACATCATGACTTTCCTCTTAATGTTAAGGATTTCAAAAACAAGCAGATGAGGGAATAACAAAAGCTTACAATCTTTGTGTCAAAGGTGTTTGCGAAGCAAAGAACCATTTAAGAATGTTTCAGAAGAAGAAGTTACAATCTTGAGGCTTTTTTTTCCTTGACTGCTGTATTTATTTTTCTTTGCTTTTCAGCTTAGTAGTGAAATGAGGGTTTGAAAGCAAAGGAAGCTTTTTATAGACCTAAAATCAGTAATTTTTATGGAGGAATTTTTTTTATGCTTTAAAGGTCACTAGTGAAAGAATTTTGATGGTTCAAGCTTCTGACTTGTCCCCCAGTTTTTCTCTTTTCAAAAGTTAACAGATTTAGCTCCAGTGTTATACATGTATAAACTTTATAGCTTTGATTGGTTATGATGTGTTTATCCTTGTTTTTTTATTGTTTTTTGTGGGGGGAAGGGGTGGTGATGGTTCTTTTGTTTATTTGGTTAGTTGGTTTGTTTTGTTTTGTTTTTCTTTCTCTAAAACATGGTTTAATCCAATTAAAGTAATTATTGTTTTTCACCTTACACCAGCCTTTATTTCACTTGAGGGCAAATTTAAACTTGAATGCTTAGGAATTCTTCAGGATGGCATGTATCAATGTATAAGAGAATGAAACTCTAGAATTTCCCCATAATGCCCTGTCGTGATTTTAAAGCAGTAACTAAAAAAAATTATTTATTTCTTGCTGTGAGATATGGATTAGAACAAGAGCAAAACAGGCTTAAAACTTAAAAGGAATAAAGAAAGTTTATTAACAAAACTACAAGAATAAAAACACTAGATAAAGTTCCAGAAAACTCTTTTATTCCCCACTACTTCACTATTTTCTTGTACATGTGACTACATAGAGACAAAAAACTGTGGAACTTTGGTGTTTAAAACAGTCCCAATTCCTGCTACAGTTTTTCATCAGCCTTTGTAGAGAAACAGAAGTCTTCTTCTGCTAATCTATGGAGTTTCTCACAAGAAAACTATTTCTGTTATAGCTTTCTATTTTCTTGATGCCAGCTGCCTGGAAATCTGCCATCAGTTCACTCCTCCCATTTCACATCACTCTGAGGTGTGTTATGGGTCAATGAGTCTAGGGATGTCATTTTAAGGATGAGTTATTCAAAGGCAAAAGTCCTCTTCATCTGTCTCTGTGAGCTTCCCTGGAAACAGTTTTCTCATTGCCCCCAAGGCTTCAAATCTTCGCTTCACTCTCTTCCAGCACCTCACTGTATCACAATTACTCTACTTTTTACTCAAAATACACACTTTGAGCACTCCATTCCTCCCTATATACTCTATCATGAACTAAAGGAGTTTTTCAGAACACTATTGTCCATCTCCATAGCTTTAACAGAAAAATATTTCAGCTTATAAAGCATCTCCTTATTCTCTCTTCCTCTTCTAAAACTTAACTTTTTTCTTCACGGTCTTTGATGGTTTTATGATGTCTTCTTCATGTTGATTGTCTCTGTCTCTCTGGGAAAAAGGAGTAATCTGTACGTTTTATCTAGGAAATAAAAGAATTAAAGTCTTGGAAAGCTGCAGATGTTCATGGTGTCAGGTTTCAGTCCAGCAGCAGAAACTGCAAACCAAGCCAGGCCAGCTCCGTTTCCTTTCCTCCCCCCCGTCCTCTGTGGCCTTGTCCGGCCTGGAGGGGGTGGGGAGGAGGCCGAGACAGAGCCTTGTTACCTTGTCAGAAGCCAGAAACACTAAGAGAGCAAGAGAGCTCTGGCTTTACATCTTAGGGTGGTGTTCACAAGTTGATCTCACTTTTCAAAGTTGATCTCACTTTTCAATGGTCAAAACTGCTGTCAATTCTTAGAAATGACCGATAATTGGTCATGAGAAAAGACTCCCATCAGCCACCAGCAGCTTCAACTTCCTTAGCTCTCAAAAACCATCTTAAAGGTAACGTCACCCCATGACATGCCCAAACCCAGTGATTCATAAAATTATAAATTTAATGGTGACAGAAGTATTTGGGAATTTTTACTGAACAATAGAGATTCATGACATGAAAACAAGAACAGTTCCTAAAATTAGGAACAGTATTAGTATTTATTTTCCCTCCATTCTCAAAGGTTACCAGTTCAGTGTAGAAATCTTATACAGTTAATTGAAATTCAATTCAATAAGCAATGCATTATTGATGCATTGAGATAGCTCTAAATCCACTTGTTTTTTGTTTTTTTTTCCTTTCCTTTTGTCTTATTTCTTTTTTAAAAATTAGCAGGAGAGGAGCTGAAATGAATACCCCTGACGTGTTTTAATGTATTGGAAAAAGAGGTGGATTCTGTGTTTTATATTTCAGACTCAGAGGTTATTTTTTTTCAGGTAATACAAAGCTAAAGCCATGATCTTAGTTGAAACCAAATGCACAGTATCCCTTAAATAGTCTTCTTTAAAAAAAGTCTAGTCCTTAGCTGAATTGTGAATAGTTCAATAATTTCCTTATACAAACTCTCATTAATACGATTTTTTAACAAGAACATTTCAAGTGTCTGCAACCAGAAAACTTGTGCAAAACATCTGTGTAGATATGGGAGATCAAACCTAACTTTCAAGGACTTCCATTAATTAAAGCTGTGCAAACCTGAAGAAAATTGCTAACTTAAATGCTTAAATTGCTTAACTTACTTTCTTACCTAATTTGCATGTAGCTGGTGTCAGACTCAGATCCATTTTTTTCTTGCTGAATGTAAAGAACATGAAGAGGATCAACTTCTTGGAAAGCAAAAGCCATCTTTCAAATCAAACAGTAAAAAATACAGTTATTAACATTTGGTAATGCAGCTCATGAGCCACACAAGAAAGTCTGATGGCTTTTGTGATAGCTGTGTGGTGCACTATGCAGTTCTGCTCAGTTTTACATTCCTGTACTTGGATTGAATTTGTCTGGCAGAACGTATTCCTGTGGTTTGAATACAAAAGAGACAGAAATATGATTATTGTGTGCTTCTTAAACATAAATGCATCCTCACAGGGTGTTGATTTTGTAATCTCCAAATATTAAAGGGCAGGGAAAATGCCTCCTGGCAGCTACAGGTATTTGCAGCTTGAGTTGAAATAGGTCCAATCACTTTTCTTCAGTTTTGCAAAAAAACCAACTTTTTACATGAATACCTCTGAAAAGCACCCAAGGGATTCAGTAATTCATCTCTTAATTAGAAGAAACTTCCCAAGAAACCTGTTTCACTTGAATATGGGAACTTCCAGCTTGAATTGAAGTATGAAGTATATTTAAAAGTCCTTGGGGCTCTCTTTTTAACTTGACTACTTGGTTGGTTTTATTTTTTAAATTAATGAAAAAATAAATTTACTCCTCAAAGAGAGAGATTACAAGCACTATATTTATAAGCCAAGTCTTCAATTATTCTCTTTTTGTTGAGGCAAGAATCCTGTGTCTTGAAAAGAAATAGCATTTTTCTATACATAAGGCCTGGTTCAATCCTAGCCATTAACCCACAGGAAAATGTGAATAGAGAAAAAAAGGATTAACTGTAGATATTGATCATTCTTAAGCCTTAGTTTTTCTTCAGACTTCAGGTACTAAAAGAGGAGCAAAATCAAGACATGCATGTATCCAGTTCTAGAAAGGAACATAATACATCATGGAAGTGCTTAGACAAAATGTACAAGACCACATAAGGCGAGCACACATTAACTTATTTTGTTCAAGTATGAATGGGCTTTATTTATGCTCCATAATTTTTAATTAACATACTGGACCTTAGGAGTCCTTGGAGCCCTAAACCCCCTTGAGTTCCAGAGAACCCAGGTAGGTTTGATTCAGTAAGGCAATGTACTCCAATTCAGTAGAAACATTAAAGCTCAACATTTTCGAGTGTTTTCAGGATAGAATTTAGCATTGATCTAATTGACTGTCTTAGTGGAATCTCAAAAGACTTTTTGTTATTCCTTCTTACCAAATATCTCATGAATTAACAAAAATGCATTATTTCACCTCAGTTGTCTCTGAAACAAAAATAATGTTTTATATTCAGATTTTAAATAATTTAATTTTACCCATTTTTAAATAGATATACAAAGGTTGTGCTGGAATACCTGCATTTTTCAAATTCACATTTCTGTCGATGGTGCATTGCTAGCATAAAACTAAAGGCAGTGGGAACCAGCTGAGAAATTCTTATTGCGTGGAAACCTTGTCAAGAGAGCTACTGCATAATTCTCTGGATAAATAAGTGCTGAAACACTGAGGTCAACAACAATCTTTGCCTCTTACACTGTAGAAACTGAAGTTAAGGAATCGCATAGGGTGTTCAGCAGAGGCCAGATTTTTAGACCTCTTTTTTTCTTTTTTCTTTTGGTCAGGAAATGTCTTTTTTTCAAGTTTGATCTTTCTTTTATTTGAATAAAATAAGGCAATTTTAATCCTACTGGTTCATGGGGATAGCAATAAATTTATTTTGTTCATTCCTATGGACATTTTTATTCATTTTTTTCTTCCTTCACTAGTCAAAGTGTCAGGTGTTTCATCAGGAGGAGATTTCTATTTTCACAAAAATGTTAGAGGGTACCTTTATATGGTTTTGGTCATGTCAAAAAGATAAAGCAGCCCATTAATCTAGCATTGTCTGATAGAAGAGAGAAAAGCAATTAAGGGTTTTTTTCTTTATTTATTTCTAAAATAGCATGTATTTTATTTGGAAGAATTTTTAAAAACACAGGAGAGGGAGGCTGTACTTTTAGCTGGAATATATCTTCGCCTGAGTGAGCAGAAACAAGTGTCTGCCTTTGATAACTGTGCAGACATTAGACTCTGAATATTAAAGAGGTTTGGCAGCTACAATATAAACTGGGGCACTTGCCATTTCTGGACAAAATGTGTCATTCTTACTGGGAAGTCAGCTAGTAAATGCTCCAGCATTTTGTCTGCTGTGGTTCATTTTTGGCAAACTAGAAAATTAAGAAAAAACATACTGAACTGGGAATTCTTTAATTTAGTTATTTTCAGGAGATGAATTTCCAATTTAACTTTAAATGTGTTGCTATTTAGTGGAACGCCAGAGCTCAGGGAGAAGAGGTTTGCTGTATGTATAACAAGTGTTGGATGAAAACACAGATAGTAGATAAAAAAAAGGCTGCTCTGGTCATTACAAAACTTCCAAATATTTGGACAAGCAGAAAGGTAAATCAGTCTGCAGCAACTACCTGACAATCCATGTACGCCCAGCCGGTATTCTGTAATGGGTGATACTGCAAAACACTGCTTGCATGATACTGCTACAGTAGTCATAGACCACTACATGACACTGTGTTCCTGAAAAAGCTGCATGTCTGATATTGCTGAGAGTATTGCCTGCTCTTTGTTTAGGTACTGCACATTTTAATCCTTAGAGGAGCTGGGGTTGTTTGAAGGCAGTGTCTCTCTGTTGTGGATTAAAGTTGGCATGGAGATGGCAAATACTTGGAGCTAGGACCAAACTTGAGCCTTTTCTCACTGATATCAAATACAAAAGATCAATTGGCTTTGGTATTTGGACAACTGGGCTGCTGCCCTGGAAATTCTGGTAGCTTTTAACACTGGTTCAGATCCATGAAAAAAAGGGACCTGTGCTCGATTTCTCATGCTGACGGTTGTGCATACCTGCAAAGGAGCAGTCTCAGCCCAACCTTTATCATTTTTAAGTGCAAGATCTCTGTGACCTGATTGCGTGAGGGAGCACTTCATAGTTTTGATATCCTGCTTTCTGCCTCTATGGCCTTGGTTTGACGCCTGTGATATGAGGAAACCTTTATTCAGCTCAAGTACCTGGCACAACAAATTTCTGTGGAGTAAGAAATGACTGGTCTGTATGGAATTTCTAGACATGTTCTAGTAAAGTGAGAACTAATATTTCAAGAATGTGAAATCCACATGTGCCATTAACAGTTTTTTGAGATATCTGCTTACTTGATTTTGGGAGCAATGCATTTAATAACATCTGGATGATCTTTTTTAGTTGCATTGCAGGTGTTAACCAAAGTTATCTGAAGAAGTACAGTTAAAATGCAATTTTTATATTTATAGTCATTCTGACCATGTTTTCTTCCTCTCCTGCTGAGCCTGACAGGCCAAAATTCTACCCTGTGAATATTCCTTCTTCAAGACTCCTGAACTTATTCTAAGTTCCTCATCTTTACTGTCACCTTCCTGATTTTTTTCAATTTTTCCTGTCTCCTTGTTTTGCTATGAGATTGTAGTTATCACATTCAAAGCGATTTGCACTTCTATAGCTGAGCTCTCAAAGTGCTGATCAAACATTAATAAAGCTTCACAGTGGAGCTGCTCAATATTTTGATCACCCTTTTCATGGAACACACATATTCATCAAAACCAGGAACATGTTTTGATAAATTTTCCATTTAGAAAACATTCTGACAGAGTTCTGAAGCAGGAAACGCCTGCATATTTCAACAAGAGTTTCACATATCTTGGAAATAGTTTTTCATTTGAATGATAATTAATAATTGAAAAAAAGTGAAGCCAAATGAAGCATCTTAAAAGCACAGGAAAAATTAGATTGATAAGGTGTGAATTGATCAAATGTTTAGTTTTGAAATATTTGCAAAATTTCAGTGCAGTGTCCTGTTTGAGATCAAGGAAAGAAATGCGAAAGGGAATTGAAGGGCCTGAATAAATCACTGAACTGTGTTGCATTAGGTACCAAATTTTGTTCCGAAAAAAATGCCAAGAGAAAAGAGTCACTTACAGGTATCATTGTTTTTCTGACTATTCTCAGGAACACATTCTGCAGTAAGCAAAAGCAGACAATCCCAAGAGCAGCATTCACTTTTCTGTTTTCTTCTTGCTGTTCTAAACTATAGCTGACATTGTCTCACACCAATCAATGCCTTTAATGATTTTTAGGCTAAGAATGTGGGAATCCTTAATTTTCATTGGCAAAATTAAGGTTCGGATACATTTAACATTAATGATTTGACTTGCTGGCCCTGTAGATATTATTTTTGTGTTTTTAACAAATTCATACATATTAACACAGTTCAGTGCTATTGTACAGTGTACTATCTGAGAAGCAGGAGGTTTGAGCAGGTGAACAAAGGCTGATTTAACCCCTGTGTGCATTGGCGTCACACCGCACATAATACAAATGACATACAGGTCTCTTATACATGAAAAATTTCAGGCAGCAGTCAAAAGAAATCATTTAGAGCTTGTTTTTGTCAGGGTCTTGGTCTGAGGCTGATCTGATCTGTTTATAGACCGATGATATCAATGCTAAATACTGAGGAAGGAGACAATACACAGTAATTAGTCCCAAAGCTATTTACTAAGACCTGGATAGGAAGCTTCATTCAGTAGGGTCCTGGGGGGCTATGGAAAGATGCTCAGCTCTCTGCTGGAAGATGCACAAAATTCATGCTTCATAGCAGCACTCAGTATCTTCCAGGATGAAGCCCATCAAGATCAGTAAGCACACTGATATGAGTGCTGTCTGATCCAAGATTTTAATTTAATTTCTGCTCTACAGAATCAGGAAGCTCATCAGTAAGATCCGCTGTCATTTGGCACAATAGGATTATAGGGTCAGCAATTAGATGTTGTCATGAAGACAATATGCTTACTCTGGTGTTTCTTATTCCTTTCTCATTTAGAAATTATCTTCAACGTTTAGTTGATTTTTCTCAGCAATTAAATGCATAGGCTTTAAATAATTCCTTCTTGGCTACAGCAGTGTTAAAACTTCATTCAGCTGATAACCCTGTGTGGGGCCAAATTACAATGAGGAACTAAAGGAAATATACTCTTGTAGTAAGTAGTCTGTGCTCTCTTTGTTGGATTTTTTATTTGATTTCTGAATTTTATATTCAAATATGACTGGAGTCATATTAATGGGACTTGCCTTGCGGTCAATTCTCTTAATCCCACAGATCTTTCCTAAATTAGTCAGTGTTAACTTGCTGCTACTCTTCCTTTGTGGAAGTCTGCCACTCTAGACTCTGTGTTGTGCTAATCAAACCAAAGTAACATTCGATCAAGCCCTGCTCAGCAATGGCAGGCTGTTATTAACAGCATGAAATGTCTCCGCTCTTGATGAAGCAGTGTCAGCGCTGGGCAAACAACACACAAAATAATGTTCTTGTACTCCTGTGGTTGACAAATTTATGTAGAAATGGGGAAGATTTTGCTCTTAATAACTACTCAGCAAACTTTTCCGTAGAAAAATTTTACATGGATGTGAAATACAGAATCAAGTCTAGGAATGAGGACTAGAAATTGGGACTTGATTTTCTTCTCTTTGCTTTTCTCTCAGCCTATGCTGTAAGCTTAAAATATCAAGAATCATTTTCATATATCCTTGAAAGATTTTAGCTTTAGAAGGCAATTGTCTGGGGAGGAATGTCAGGTGGGTTTTGTTTTTCAAAGTGGCCATTGCTCAGTTTTCACTCAGCTAGTTCTAAATGTGTCTCTTTTCAGTATCCAATTGCCTTTAGATTTTGTTTTGAGAGGTCTTGCATAATGCAGGGAGAAGTACATGCCTAACATAGCTTTCTGTGCTCCACTTCAGAGAAACTGGAGAGTAATGTGGGAGGGAGTGAGAAGTTCTCAAAAAGCTATCAGGATCTACCTTTACCTTTCAAAATTCTTTATGTCTTGCCCAAGGACAAAGAGAAAAAAATCTGTGTTATGCTGAGAACTGAATTATTTTTTTCAGGTGTTTTTTCCTCAAGCACATGTCTAGTCTTTCTAAGTACTGACACAGCGCAACTTAATTTATGAAATCTGATCAGAATGCAATTGTTTTTTAAATCCTGGCTAATTTAATTTTGATGTTATTGTAAAAGTTTCAATAGTTAAGATGTGATTCTGAAATTCCAGATTTTGCACAGAAGGCCTAACTCTAACTTGCAGTTAGCTCTGTTGGTCAGGTGCTAAGGACATCAGTGTTAAGGCTTCAATCCCCGTGCAGGCCATTTACTTGAGAGTTGGACTCAATGATCCTCGTGGCTCCCTTCCAACCCAGAATATTCTGTGGACCTATGCCTGGGATGTGTGGCCTTCTCTGGGCTATCCTAGCAATAGCAGAATTCTGGCAGGGTTAATCTATTCCCATCATACCTTTACAACATTAGAAACACTTTCCTATCTTCTGAATACATTCCATTTCATAATGAACTTGCACTCCTGCCATTTTTTAAGTTTGCAAAACTGGCACTAGTAATGCAGCACTTGAAAATCTGCTGCATAGGAATTTAAAGGTGAAAACAATGATCAGCCAAAGTCTATATTTTTTTTTTTCCATGTGCTGAACATGCAAATAGTTCTGTACCATGCAAAGTTATTATTGCTGCAAAAGAGATATCCCAGCATCTGGTTATTGGTTTATAGAAAGGAGATCTATACTTTTGAGACTGGAGCTTTCTTATAAAACAATGTAACTACTGTGTTTATGAGCATTTGAAGACTCTCCAGTGCTCAATGTTTTATATTTACAGTGCTTTAGATTCCAGAGAATTTCAGACCAGTGATGAACAGCAAAATGCTTGATTAAAAATAAACCTCTTAAAATCAAAACAGTTTCTGGCTTTTCTTCCTCTGCAGTTTCCAAGGAATTCTTACAGCAGTTTGCTAGAAAGTATGGTTTGGTTTTATGACTTTTTTAAAGTCATAGTTTAAAGTTTAAAATAACTCCACTTTTATGCTAGAAGTAGTTTTATACTAGGAAAGGAAGAAATGGTTGGGAGATTTTATGGTCTACAGATGAAATGGAAACCTTGCCCCCAAGTTCTGTTTGCAAGGAAGCAGAGAAATTGCAATCTTTAATGGCTGCAGTCTTTTGAACATTGAAAGTTTAAAAAGAGAAAGAATTATAGAAAGACCTTCTGTATCCCATAGCTGTGCAGTTCCAGCAGATATATTTTATTTTTTTTTAAACCCCCCCCCCCAAAAAAAAAAAAGAGAGCCTAAATTACTAGCTGTGGTCCCCCTTAGTTTTCCTGGGATATTCTCAAACTTTTAAAATACTCTGCTTATGTTACTTTTACATAAATCTCCATAGAAGTAACAAATTGAACTAGCTTATCATTTACCAGTTTTTGAGAAGAGAACAATATCAATTTTATGAATCTGCCTTTTGCCTGTGCTGCAAGCTGGAATCTGGTAAGCAAGAAAACCTATATCTACTGGTGTGTGTTTTAGCATTCAGCTGTCACAGCTGTGGGAGCAAACTTTGGATGTAAGAATGGATCCCAGTCAATAAGACTCTTGAAACAGTTTCAAACTGGATCTGAAAAGATATTTGCACAAAACTTAAAAATACAGTAATCTGTCTCTTATTTTCTGTTTTCATTGGTAGGTCCTGAAAAATCCAATTCTACCTGTTGATTTGGGCACACACGTGTTCTTCCTGATGTCATTTTGTCTATACGGAAAACAGTTTCAGTAAGAAGCCAAAGCTACAGGGTTAGATGTAGGAAAAATGCACAAAAGCAGGAGAGCTTCAAGTCAGACAGAAAGAAAGCTTCCTGAATTAAGTGTATCAGTCTCTAATAAGGTTTAAATTGCTTAAAAAAGGCCAAGATATTAACAGAATAAAAATAATTGTATTACTTCATGAAATTAAGTGACCTTCTGAAAAAATTAACTATGTCATTCTGCTTTTTTAATATTTGTGTGATAAAAGATAGTATTTTTAATGGCCAAGGAGAAAGAACCAGCCAGTGATCAAAATGATACAGAAGTTTGGAAAACACTGCAATGCCAGAAAGATTTTCCTTTTTAAGATATCAGCTTCATACAGGTAATAACGAGGAAGAAGGCTTGTAGAAATGTTTCTCATAATTTCGAAACCATTAATCTAGAGGATTCCTAATTTAAATCTTGATTATGAAAGTCTGCAACTGATATAGGTGTTTATAGAATTTATTGTCTTGAACTTAAAATGGCAATTAAATTTTTCCAAGCTGATGGAACATTTTGTATAGAGAACTGAAAAATATTACAGTATATTCACCTAAAAAATTAGTAATTGTTCCTGTTTATGGAAATATTCCCTTAGCAATTTTGAAATGTTACAAAAGATAAGAAAAGTAGAACAGTTATATAGCTTGGAGGGAGGTTAATCACATCAGGTTTTGGTGTCCTCCAGAGGATTGGGTGAATTGTTTTTTTAGATTACACAGACTGTATTAGGTTGGCATTGACTCCAGGGAGAGACTGGACAAGTGCTGTGTAGAGATGGATTTGCACTGTAAAAATCAAGATGGGGTGAAAACATCCTATGAAATTCAACACAGGAAGAAAAAGAATACTCATTACTTAGTCATACAGGTTAAACTTCATAGAAGTGTGAGAATCAATGGAAAATGTTGAAACAAGATTTTTGTCTCTTCATGAAGCCCTAAACAATAATGTTCTGCCTTTGCACAGAGATGGTGTGCTTCTTAGAAGGAAAAACATTTTACAACATATAAAGGAAAGAATAAAAAACAACAATGGAATTTTACACGAGAGAAATGCAAGAAGCATTATTTTTAGGAATGAGTAATTACTAGAAATTGTTCAAGAGGCAGTTTGTGGGTGGAACCAGACCTCGCTGAATGGGACATGTGAGCAGGACATGAGGCATTAGCCAATATGAAAAATACCTGAGTTAAAATAATGAGGAGAAAATAGAGCATATACAAACTGAATATGTACTGGACAAATAATTTTTTACTATATTACCCAAACTGTGTGTTTAAGTAAAATAATATTTTAAAATTTTTTATTGTTTTAGAAAGTATAGGATGTCAGCGAAAGCTGGCATATCAGATAATGTATCTTTTTTGAGAATAATGAACTTAAGCCTAAGAACTGAAGTTTTAAAATAACTAGAGTATCTAGTGAAACAAAAACAAGGCACCAGACATAAACAGCATTATTAAAAATTTAAGTTGCAGAACATATCTCAGATATGAACTGTGGAAAAACAGCTAAAGCAGTGGTAGGCAATCAGTCATAATTCTATTTTGAGCACTTATATTTTTTTAGAAAGGTATAAATCTAAACAAAATTGTTTAAACCCAGGGTAACCATATTCTAATAGTCTCAAAAAAAAAAAAAAGGCATTTGGTGAATAATTGGCACACACATACAACAAAAAGTATCAATTTATTGACTTTGGAATTGTCACTGGTTAGCATATTTTTTGACATGACTTTTAAAAGAAGACTGCCTGACTGTGTAACCACCAAATGATAAAAAACAAAGAGACTAATAGAAAAAAAGTCAAAGCGAAAATATGCCACCGAGATTAGCTCAGCTGGCTAGGGAATGGGGCATTTGACCCCTGTATGGGGCACTCAGGAGCTGTACTCGATGATCCTTGTGGGTCTCTTCCAACTGAATATTCTGTGATAATAACGTGATAGAACACCATGCATGACCCTTTGCAGAAACAAGATAATGTGTGCAGGATGGCTTCCAGTGAAAGAACTTTTGTGTGAAATTATTCTTTTCTTCTCAAAGATGACTGTTAATGAGAACAAACTCGGGATCTGAAACCTTCTTCTACAGTAGAAAGATGGGGGGAAAAGCATAAGTCTCTAAAATGCTTAAACTGAAAAAAAGAGGGAGGGTTAAATAGCACAATCTAAAAACAAGCTAGCAATCCAACGCAAAAATTTAGTAAAACTAAATGCTGAGTGCTAAGTTGAATCCGAGACTGCTTGTGTATTATATATTACTAATACATATTACAAGTATTTTCCTTTAGAAAATAAAGTATGCCAAATACTCACAACTACAAAGCTTTGGAGACTGAAACAAGCCCCCCAGGGAAGTGATCAGAGCACGAAGCCTGCCAGAGTTCAAGAAATGCTGGGACAATACTCTCAGGTACTTGGTGTGACTCTTGGGTTTATCTGGTGCAGGGCCAGAATATGGCCCTGGTGATTGTCGTGCACCCCTTCCAGCTCAAGATATTCTGTGATTTTGTGAATAGTTCTGAGTGAGACTAACGGTATGAACACCTTGAGTTCATGTGTCCCTAACATAAATTCTTGAAAACATTTATTAGTTATAGTAACATTATCAATAAAAGAGTACACTGAATGCACATTAATCGCACCACCTGTGAATACTGCCTGCTGTCTGCTACTTCTCCTCTGCCCACTCTCTCCTTGCTGCTTATTTCTCCTTGCCTGGAATGTATTTGCTGATTTCTAAAATGCAATTTCTATAGTTATTACTGAAATTCTTTCAAAGATTCACTTTTTTTCAATTGCATCAAATATAGTCCTAATATAATCTCTCCTATGGTGTCTTGACAAAAGAGAAAAAGGAGTATGTCAAAGAAGCATAAAACAATTTCAAATATTCACTTTCCATTGGTTACTACCATCTTTTTATGTCTATTCTCTCTTGTAGTATTTTATAAGCATAAGACTCTCTTTGCATTTGTACTTCCTTAGCCACAGCTTGTATCGCTGTTACCTAAAAAAGAGACACCACTTTAGTCAATGACTTGGAGGCACATTTTATAGTTTATTGCTGCAAAAGGCCTTATTCTCCATTCAGTTACCACATGGAGCAGCAGTGTAATGGTTCCACTGTCAATTGAATTGCGGGTTTTAATGGTGTAGATGAAGGAAGAATCTAATAGGGAGACCTTACAAGAATTAGGAGACTGATGAGCTATTGGTGAGGATCCTATCTGGCTGTTATCTTCTTAGTTGCTTTCAGGCATCATTAGTGCTCTGTGCTGACTTGTGCTCAAGGAGCATAGAAGGAAACACAAGCCACCAACAGGGAGGATCACAGGCCATTTAGTATCTCACTTTTCAAGGGGAGACGTAGTTTTCATTTGCCTGTTTGGATAAAATACAAGTCCTGGTTCTTTTGCTGATCCTTAAAATGATGTAGCTCTGATATAAATATCACTCCAGGACCTCTACACTAAAATTCTAGGAGGTACTAGGGATATTCAGCAAATTACTGAGCTTGACCTTGCAACAGTGGAAACTATAGGGCTTGTACAGTATTTCTTTCTGTGAATTGGAAGCAGAGGTGGACAAAAAAATAAAGTGGTACCCAGAATTATATATAATTTTTTAGATATATTCTTTCCTCTTTTTCTGTGTGACTTTCTTAAACTAGGCCATCAGTCCCAGAAATCTCAGTTCTTGAGAGATGTTCTCACCTAGGGCAAAGGAAAATTCTTTGATGCTTCTTGAAAAATTACCTGCCTTCTCTCAGAGACCATCGTAGTGGCTGCATATCACCATAGCATCTAAAAAAACCAAACACACAACTGAAAAACAAAGGAACTAAAGTCCTCCTGTTACTATGGGGTTAAATTAGTTTCTGAAAATGTTTCTTAAAATCTTGTAGAGGTAGCCTCAAGAATGCTTGGTATTAGGGATGGTCTAGCAAGCTGAAATTTTTATTGGTACTTGGGGTCTCCAAGATACCGACCCAGAGATAAGATTCGTACATGTTCCTACAAGGATGAGCTAACTCTCATGAAGCAATATCGATAAAGTTAATGAAGATTTATTAATGAAGCAGTATTGATAAGGTTGTTATAGTGATTACTGCTGCAGCTGAAATAGTATAAATATGTGCACTTTGTACAGAGACGATGGAGCTAGATTTGGGTTGCTGATACCCCTAGTTCCTGTGTGCTTCAATAAAGCACCTGCATATAGTCAGTCCATGATTATGTGTGTTCCTGAACCTCTTCTGCAGAATGTGTTATGATGTTGAGCATCAATTAGTAATATATGTATATGAAAATATAAACATATATTAATTCTTGACGACTTCCTGCTTGGGAAGACAGAAGATGGGTCAAAAGAACAAAGAATTCACAATGGAGATGTGAATTTTGGGTTAAAGCTTTATAAATTTCCAGATTAAATAATGCTCTTGTACAGTCTTATTCCTTGTGCAGTCCCCAGCTGCCACCTTACCTTCTCTAAGTCACTGAAGTTTTAAGGTCAATGTGCCACTTTCCACTAAAGTGAAAACCATTTTTCTACAGGTTTGGGATTTAGTCTTTTCCAAGACTTTTATTTAATTTGATTTGAATATACTGAAATCTCAGGATTCCTTCCTTTCAAATGAAATTGAAATTGACACTTTATTGACTCATGTTTTGGGTGACCAGTTAGAAACACCGTAAAGGAGCATGATTTGAAAAAAATACTGATCATCAACCCTCCAGGAAAAAAACCCTGTAAGACGTTTTCCCAAATATGGAGGAGAGAAAGCCACAAATAGGTGTTTTTTGTTGTTGAAGTTGTTGTTCTCTGCTCCTCTTAGTACCTTGTTCACTTGCAGATTATATACTGGTGTGCATTATGTAATTACAGGCAAATAAATTTTGTCATATATATGTAAAAAAATATGAATAAAACTATTTTTTATAGTTACTGGCTTGACAAAGCAACTAAAACTAGCAAAAAAATGTTGTACTAAAAATAAGAAAATATCTATTGCTTTTATTCTATATAGTTATAAGTGACATCAGGGAAGGAAAAGGAACTTTTATATGTATGACACACTAAACCAAACTAGGCAGAATACCAAAGTGTGTGCTCTGAAGAAAAGTGAGCTGGAAAGAAATCATGCTGAAAGCATGTGAAAAAGTATGCTCAAAATAAACTCCTAATCTTTTCTAACAGAAAAACTTTGGATCTGAAATGCATGCTTTTAGCCTCCAAAAGCTGAGATTTAGTTTTCTGTACTGATCTCCTATACAAATAATCACATCAAAAATAGTAATAGGATAAAATCCAAAAGTGCAAACAATTGAGGGAGAATAAGCTTTAGAAGGAAAATTTTGGAAATTTCTGGAAAAAACTTATAGATCCAATTTTTGGACTAATTTCCTCTCTTCTTCGCTAAGTCAAAAGCAGAAGAAAAAAAATAATTGAAAGATCACTATTTATTCCTCCTTTGTTCTGAAAATGTTCAATTTCTCTTAAAAGGAAGATTTGCTGATTCATACGGCATAGGGAGCAGAAATGTCCTCAATTTCTGCAGAGTGAAAACATCAGCAATTTTTCAGCATGAAGAGACAGAAAGCTTGACTAAAAATACATAAAAGCACATTTGGAATAAGAGGAAAAACAAGCTAAAAATATTACTTGGATGAGCATAACCTATTTAGGTGTTGTACAACCACGGCTAGATTATGTGGTCCCATATTTCTAGTGCTTTTACAAGGTCATCCATTAACCCTGATTTCTTTTCAAAATGTCTCATTTGAACTGTATTCAGCAGAGCTGTTGTTTAGATGCACACATTTACCTTTAGCTCTTCAGTTCACTTCATCCCTTGATTGCAACCCTCCTCTCAAATGAGTGACTCATCTACGGTGATTGAAATTACCAGTCCGGGAATAGAGTAAAACTCAGCATAAACATTTGAGTTAACTTGAGAGAAGTCATGCTGGTTTTTAATTTTTTTTTTTTTTTAATCCCTTCCTTACAGGGTAAGGAAAGAGTGGACTTAAAAGTGTGTGAGCACTGGGAGACTGTGATCAGTTTTCAGTATTGGGTACCCACACTGTGTAAATAGATAAATACAGTTATTTGGATTTTTCTCCTATTTGTTCTCTCCACCATCTCTAATACCAATAGGCAGCTGTTTTGCAAACATAGCTGATATAGTGTTGCAGGGGAAAGTGACTATATTGTTGGTGTTTGATTTTTTCAATAAGAAATAAGCCCCATCACAGCTGGTATCACTTCTAATCTTCTGCTGCATTATAGTGAGCTACACAAACCTCCTGGGGTGCACTTTTAGGATATCCAGAAAAATGAACAAAATAAGGTAACAATTCTGGAAATCCAGATCAGGAGGTCCTAGAAAGCTGAGTGAATTTCTATGAGGGAAAGGAATTCTTGAAGCGCTGTTTTTCTGATTTGGAAGAACAGGAGCATCACAAGCCTTAAAAAGCACCTGGTCAGACACTCAGATGCAGGAAGATGCATGCTCCTTGTCTGTCTCCAAGTAAAAAGGCTCCTATTTTGAACTAGTTCATGCTCAAGCAGCGGTTAAAAATCATCTAGTTCCCAGTACCCCTCTTGATGTTATTGTCCCAAAAGATGGTAGAATGTCATGCTTCCTAGAAGTCCAGGCCTGAAAGCATGATGATTTAAAACGCTTTTCAGAGGCAGATCATCAAATAGGAAATATTTTTTATCAAAAAGTTGTTATTTCTTAAAATAGTTTCTGATCTTAAAAAATATTATTTCCTTGAAAAATTACAACAGCTACCCTCTTGTCAGCTGATGCTTTCACTGGGTGAAGTGCTACAAGGAGTCTAGGAAGCAGGAGTGTTAATGAATCATGAAATACAGAGGCAAAACTTGATCATTTTGGGTAAATCTACCAGTTTTCGTTAATTTATCTCTGTTTATAGGGATGATACAGCATTTTTTTTTTTTTAAGGAAAAAAAAAGGAACAAACCAGATTATTTGTGTCCAAGAGAAGGAGTGGATTCTAGAATGTGGAAGACAAGTGGTCATTATTATTAAGAATAGTGAAGTTTTATAGTTGATTGACCCTACATTGTTGTAGTCTGGCTCTAAAGTGAAAGAAAATAAATGCAGCCTTAAAAAAGAGTGAAAACTGCTTCTTTCTGCCAGGGCCTTAGGTTTTTTTTTGGGGGGGGGGGGGTTTGTTTTTGGTTTGGGGTTTTTTTTTGTCTTTTTAATTTATTTTCTTTTGTTTGTTTATTTGTGGGGTTTTTTTTGTTTGTTTCATTGGGATTTTTATGGGTATTTTGAGTTTTTTTCTTTTTTTTTGTGGATATGAAAATGCATAATTTTCTTATCTAGGAAGGGCAAACTATGAAAGATGTCAAAAGCACGATAGATATATATGCATTTCACCCCTTCTAGCACTTAATAGTTCCTGTCTTACCGCGATAGGGCCAATCATAGAGACATGCTTTCAAACTTCACACAGTGCCAGGAAACACACAGCTTGAGATTTTTGCTGGGAGATTGCCAGCTCCTCAGGGAAAGGATTATTTTTCAGAATAGATGGAACAAGCCACCTTCATGGTGGTGAGGTAACCTATTCAGAAAGCAGGAGAAACTTTGAGAACTTGCAAGTGAAACAAGTGGTATTGTGAGTTTGTTGGTTTGTTTGTTTTTCCAAAATGTTCAGCCAGAAGCTACTGTACAAGTTCCACTGAGCCTATTCCACAGAGCATCCCAAACCCCAGCTCTCCAGCCTTCAAGCTGAGAGTGCAGCAAATAGCCTCTTTATAAAAGGTAGGGTCCTTGCTCCATCTCAAGGGAATGAGTTTTCCCTCTACAATGTCAGAATGGATTCAGTTTTTCATGGAATATACTCTGGAGGTAAAGGTCCTTCATGGAGTCTAAACTATACCACTGCAAAGCACTTCTGCTTCTTTCTGATGAATTGTGGAAGTAACAGTATTTTAGAAAGTGCAAATACCAGACTCCTTCATTTTTCCCTCTCAGGAAATAGAAGAGAAGAAGAAGGATGGCATTAAAAAAACCCAAAACAAAATCAAAACAAAAACAAACCAAAAAAAAAAAAACCAAAACAGGAAAACCAATAAAACCAATTGCTTTAGGCATTTGCCTCTAGCAAACCAGTACTAGATGCAATAGTGGCAATAATGATTAGCCATGGTGAATTTCAGAAAGCTAAATGAAATCCTAACTCACAAAACCTGAGCTATTCTCCCAGCAGGTCATTCCCGAGGTAATACCTGTTAGACAGCCTACTGTGAGATCTAAATCTCTACACATTCAGGAGTAAAGAAGAGGAAAAAAGCTGAATTAAGACATGAAGTAATAGAACTGGTGCACACAGACCCTTTATAGGGTTTTTTACAAACACAGTAGTTCCCAGGACATACATCCCCAGAGGTTTTGGAGACCATGGCATCAATAAAGTACCCCTGACAGGTTTCTGGGCTGCCAGGTTTTTTGCTAAAGATACATGCTTTAAGTTTTATGCCTGAGTCTCCTGACACAAACAGAAAATATGAATGGAAGCAAATACGACTGAAGCAAGAGACTGTTGAGAAATTTTCAGTGGAGATGTTATCTTCATGATGAAATCCTGGCTTACAGGACTTGGACAGTAATGCTAGGTGGTAAACTGTGATGGCTGAATCCACTTCTGATCATCTGTTGCCAGCAGATTTTTGGGTCATAAGAGGAATTCAACACTTTCAGAAACATGACTTCCAATTTTGTGAGAAACATGTTTTGCCTCCTAATCCTCAATTTTATCCACTGTCCTTCCCAGACGGGCCAGTTTCCATAAAAAACTGGGAGGATCTCCTTCAGTGTCCCAGTGATATTCACCTGTAATCCCCAGCAGGGTTTTCTGGGTATATATCTACAAACATCAAACATATTGCACTTATTTTTTTTCTCTCAGACGTATTAGGAGCCTTGGAGTGGCTTGTAGAATATTCTCCTGCAACTATTGGATCAAATTGGTAGAGAGGGTAAAGATTAGTCTCTGTATTTTTAATCCCTAAACAAAAGGAAGGTAATCCAAAGCACACATACAAAACTACAGGAACAAACAGCAATATATAAACAGCTGTATTTTGGATTTTGTTTGTTAATAATACATACTCCTGGCATACACTTTTCCCCAAATCAGATGTTGTCTTCAGGTCACTTATACTCTGTGCATATCCTGAAAGTGGAAGATGGATGGGTCAAAATACATCCACAGATTTACATTTTGGAGCCTGATTAGCTGATACTCAGCTGCCACTGACAAAAGAAATTTTACATTTTCAGCCAAACCATTGACATAAGGGATTCTTATGATTGGCAAATTTCTAATTTTAATTGTTGTATCCATTAAGGTTTTTCTTTTTAAAAACAATAAGAACATCTCTGCATGTTATTGGATAGACATTTTCAAGATACAGCTAGCTGAATATTTACTGGAAATGCCAATAACCCTCATGGAGGAGAAATGAAAACATAGGAACACATCTTTCCTAATTTTTAACTCAAAATATTATCTCGTTGCACATTCACAGATTGAAAATTTTCAAATAGTCAATAAAGCTCCGCATTTTATTTATCATTACTCTAAAACCAAATTAAAATTCTTTCCCTTCTTCAGACTGTTTCACATGTAAATTTCATCTATATATTTTAGATGCTTAAATGTGTAGAATGACTAGCAGAAAGAAAAAAGCATATGAGAATGCCAAAAGCTATGATGCCTTGATATTTTAAAACAATTATGTCTGCAAAAATAACACACAGGACCATGTGTAGGTCTATTCGTGGGCAAAAGCTGAAAACTATCATGAGCCACATTTTTTTTGTGAGGTTTTATGGGGATAGAGGGCTTGGAGGAAGATAAGAAAGAGTGTTGTGGAGAAAGTCTGTTATTTGAAAAGATGAAAGTATACCTAGAAAGTTTTGAAATATGCCATCACTTTTTCCCAACTTGAACTTTAGACAGCATATTGACATTAAATCAATTTGGTAATATGAAAGAGCCTCACTTAAGAAAGGAACAGAGAAATCTAAACTGAGATTGAAGTCTCCCTCAGCCCCATCCTGCTTTATTCTCAATAGCAACAAAGTCAAAAAAGACTATCAAGAACAAAATCCCAGAAGGGAGCAATTTTGTTTTTCTTTAAAAATTTCTATGTTTATGAAGATATTCTCTGGGGTTCTGCCTTTAGAATATTAACTAAACCTTGTTTAGGAGGAAGGCAGAGAGTGTGCCAGGAAACAGAAATTAGTCTCTTTAGTCATGGAATTTATTCTGAGTTGAAGTGATGTGTGAACTTGAAACAACTTCTCAGCTATGGTCAAACTGGGAGAGAGGTGAAGTACTGCATTCTCAGCCTCATAGCAAACGTCTGACAAGTAGAAATAGTTTATGAATAATAGCTAATACAGTATGCTCAGCTTTCTTATTTCATCTCCCTCCTTGTGTTATAAATCCACACTGGCATGAATATAATTTTTACTTGCTAAGCCTCCCGGGGAAGGGAAATAAATAAAAATTAGCATTTGAACAAAAGAATCGATTTGAGATCTGCATTAAATGCTTTGTATTCACTGTGTGATGGATGTACTGCCTCTTTCTTGCTCCTTAGGAGTTATTTAAAGGTCCAGCTGAAATGAGTTTCATAATGAAGGAATACATGAAAACAAATACTGCAAAGAGCCATTGTGCTGCCCCTCTATCTGACTTACAGGAGTAAATGTAGCAAAGGGAAATATGAGCAGGAGGATGCTAATGAAACACTGACAGGAGGAGTGATAAGTAAAGCAAGACTGTCAGCAGAATCTTAAGAAAACAATGACAGCAGGATAAGCAGTAGCACAAGCCCTTCACACTGTTTTTTGGTTTTTTTTTCATTTTTTTTTCCCAGCTGGAGCTTTACATACTTGGAGGGTTTTGAGCATCTTGAAATGCTGCTCATTCATGCCTTATAAAAGCAAGTCCAAATAGGAGTCATGTCCATTCCTTTAAAAACAAGAAAATATCTGTTAGAATTTTTTTTGTATTTTCCTAAAGTAACTGCAGGTTTATTTTTTCCGGGGCACTTTCTAACTTTGCAGTTAAGGGCCAGTTCCATATGATCTTCATCAATGTTGTTGGAGTTATTAGCTGAGAGATCTCAAAAAGGAGAAAGAAATTAAAAGCACAAAAGATCTAGAGGAAAAAACAATCTAATTGCAAATAAGACAAATTAATTCTTCAGTCATGTTTCCTATAGGAAAAATGTGAAATTCCCTAGAAAGTATCCAGGAAAATGCAAGTAACCTAAAATGCATTTTTCAAACAGGTGCAAGCCTGCTCTGGACTAAAAAATAATGGTGAGCTACAAAGTGAAGAATTAAAATGTATTAAATAATTAAGAAATCAATAATTTTAATCTTTCTTCCCCTTCATTAAGAGAAGATTTTGTATAAAAATTATGATGAAATGGTGACTAACTACCCTGAACTTCTGTGATAAAAATTAAGTTTATTCAGAATCAAATTGTGTAAATTGATAGTACAGATATATGTATAGATCTATTCCCACTCAAAAGCACTGTGCAGAAGATTGTAAATGGATTATCACTGGAGAAATATATCATTTCCATCAGTAGTGGCAGGAAAATAAGGAAGACTAACTAAACATTCAAGTAGAGAGAAGTCAAGGAGTGTTATTGTTAGGAAGGCTGGAGGCAGACCCAGGGGGGAGTTGCATTCCAGGAGTACATCTCCATGCTGTGCACTAATGCTGCTGAATGTCCCTGTCATGTCGCAATGTGGGGAAAGAAGTTTAGTCCTGACTTGTGTTCTAGTCCATGATGAAAGGAAGAACAGAAATGAAACCAAATACTGATTATTGAAAAAAAGTATGGATTTCTGAGAGCTGAAAGTGATCATGGAACAGGAAGTAGAAGAGGGAAACCAGATATTGCCTTCCATACCAATTTTTTCATTTGGAAACAGCTGGACTGAGAGGACTCTTTAAAAATTTTGTAATGTACCTTTAAACAGGTGTTTCCAGTCTGTTTCCTTTTGAGTGCTGGTAATACGATCAGTTCATTGCCTTTCACCAGGCACTCAAGACAGAGGGCAAAAATCAAGATCTCATTATTCTGAGAGGGTCATTGTAATTCTTCCAGCCCATTAGGCACAAATATATTTGTAGACAATTCCATAATTGCAGCACATCACCAAGGATTTCACTAATTAATGTAAAACCAAAATTGTGCTTTATTAACACCGTGCAAGCTGTAAAGTTTCTCTTTAATCAAACATTGGAAAGGACTTGGATTTATATCCATGATAAAATTTTTCAGTGTAAGGTTTTGCTGGCCTACATATGATCTATATGGATGTAAAAAAACTCCAAACAGAGATAAATCAGAGAATGAGATGCCTTTGTCATTCCTGTTGGAGAATTTCCTGCTAGAGGCAAATATTGACATTGTGGTGTTCAGGGACTAAATATGAAATAACTGTTGTCCTGGTGAGTTTTCAGTCACACACTCTCCCCTCCTGCAATTCCATGGGAATCTTCATCTCCCACTTAAACTTCAGTGTCCAAGACCACATTTAGATGTTGCCATGGTTTATTTGGTATAACCAGCCTTAGCAAATCTGTGTTAGCCATAAACTATGAATCAATTTTTTCCTAACACAGAACTTCGAAAGGCTGCACAAGGAATAATATATTAGAATCACTATTGTTTAGGCATAAAAATAATCTGTTAGCTTGATGCAAATACCTGCATGTTGTTTGCAAAATAAGGTGCATAAAATTACAGTTAGTTTATGGATATTAATTTTAAACTGTTATTGCAAGTCATTAATTTAAAAAATCACATTAAAGTGCACCCTACTGGTGTAGAAGCCCTAGCAAACAGAAATGCACATTACATGGGGAAAATTAAAGCTTTATTTTAAAAAAAGACACGGTGCTTAGTTGCTCTTATGTCATCAGGGTAGTGATGTTGATAAGTGAGTTGTGATCTCATCTACCCAGGTCATAGACTCTATGGGATATGATGCTTATGGAATTACACATGGCAGCTCAACCAGTTCCAAAAATATACTTGTTTCTCCTTAACATGATTCCATCAAAGGAATTAATAATGATTCATCACTTATTGTAAGGCTTTATTCCTTCAGTAAAACTGAAAAGAGGCAACTTGAATATGGATCATACATATTTCTCATCCATAACTTTGACACTATTTCCATTGCTTTTCATTCTGCTGAGTTTTACTTCTTTTTTTCTTCAATTCTTTCCCTCCTGCTGGTTTCATTTGGCTGATGTTAATGCATCTTTTGTCTGAGTACTGTATACCTGTACTGAAATTATAATTTCGGCTATTTTTCTTTCTTTCATTATTTCACGGGTGTGGAAAACTGGGTGTTGGTAAATACTTCAGTGAAGCTGATCAGACACTGCAAGGTCCTGTCCTTTCCTCTAGTACCCTGACTGGGGGTGTGACTGGTGTGTTTCTTTGACATTTTAAATATTTCTCTTTCACGGTTTCCAAATTCTAAATTCATCCTGGTATACAATATATTCAAATCAGTTATTTGATATTACATCAGTTTTGCAACTAAAAGAAAAGCTGCAATCCAACTATTTTGCAGGAAAATATGACTATGAAAGTGGGTATGTAGCAACTGTTAACCCTTTTGGAGTTCAAATAAAGATAGGATCCTAAACCTAAAACTTTCAATAGGTTAAAATATGTGGTTTTCTTTAATGGGAAGCTTTCAACTGCCAACAAACCTGTCTTTGTGCTTGAAGTATTCTGATTTATGGCAAGAGCTGTGAAGCCACAGGCTCTACAGAGCACATATTTAAAGGTTAAGTCAGGTCTGTCCTCACTATATTGCATTGCTCATGACTGTAGTATGGTTTTTGAATGATTCTTATCATTGCAGCACATGCTGAACTGTGACACAAAATCTTGTACAGATTTATCCTGGAAATGGAGTTACAGCTAAACTACATTACAGCTGTATCTTCAGCTGTGCTTCTGTAATGTTTTTCATCAGTTCTCATCTAGGTCTTGGTATTCATCTTCTGTCTTTGAATTTATGCTATGATTTCAAGGCCCATGGGGCAGGAACAACATTTATTATATTTTTATATGCAAGAAATTAAATCAGATCTTATGATGTGGTCTCATATCCAGAAATACATTTTAGAAATAAGAAAAAAAAAAGAAAATATTAGTAATCTCAATAAATAAGCAGATTAATTAAAATGTAACTCTGCTCTATGGATGCATGTTGAACATTTTGTAAGTTAATTGTGGTATTTCCTGAAGAAATAACAGATGCCCCATGTATACCATGATATGTGCATTTGAATGCTCCAGACTGAAGAGAGAAAAATTGTACCCAAAAGTTTAACCAAAGAAACATCATTCACACAAACGCTCACAGTCAGCAAAGACAAGAATAATAGACAAGGAGATTTCAGATCATAAATTTGTGATAGTTAACTTTTCATATAGCTTCAGTATTTCTCTATGATATTTGAAAGTCTGTCTGTCTTATGTCTGTCAATGGTGCTTGAACATCAAGAAGAATAGTCTGCACTTAGTACAATTTCCTCAGACATCTTTAAATGCTTTACAGGCATTAAATCGCTGAATCTCCAAGATGTTGTCTGAGGCTGAGAATCATTCCTTTTTTCAACAATTCCATTTACTTATTTTGTAACTGTACAGTTTTCACAGCAAATCTGTAATGTATTAAAACTGGAATGTAATAATGCAAACTGGTAGTCCTAAACTTCTTTTTAATAAAATGTATGTTCTGTATTATTAGTATCCATAATATTGCATCTGTCTTTACTATAATTTTAATAATAATTTATTCAATAAAGAACGTGAAGAAAACTAATGCATGAATATGAACTCTGTTTTGGAAAGAGTGATGTCCTAGTCACTGCCTAGTCACTGCCTTGCATTGATTTTTAGCAGTTCCTATAGTTGCATATTTCCATAGAACTTCAATTTCAATTTCCTTTTTTTGTTTACTGTTAATGAATATCAAGATTGCTTTTTAGATACAGATTCTGTCATATGACATTTTTATTTAAAGACAGTAGTAGAAAGCTTAGAGTGGTATTGAGAAAAAAAGCCCTTGAGTTTGATTACTGTATTAGAAAATCAATATAGTTATCTAGTATTTTATGTCTAAGATAAAAAGCATAGAATCACTTTAATCATTGAGATAGTTTCAGTGAAAGAATATGAGATAGCATCTGTTTGTCACAGAACTTTTCTTCTGACTTTTCATTTCTTTTTTGTTTATAAATTTAAAATTTTTCACTATTCTTATTTAGTTTAATCCTACTTGCATAGCTGTCGGTAAGCAATGCATTTCCTAAAGAAGGCAGCTATGCATCAGAAAGTTTTTTTTCAGGACTGGGACCTGTTTTGAAAACAGTGAGATGTGCCATAAAATTTGGTTCAGCCCCCTGACCCCAACCAATGCCTCAAGCTTCCATGGAAAACAATTAAATGGGCTCCTCTATTTCCTAAAATTGTGTGTCTTATGTTAATTGTTTGTCACCTTGTCTGCACATAATGAGTCTATTCCCCCCTCTGCTGAAAGAAACAGAAATGTAAAAGACTTCAAGTGGCCTCGATGCATACTATGAGAGCAAAAAAGTCCTGATACTTGGGGAATGCAGCACGTGCCTGCTAATGACAGCTAAATTTAAATACTCTCTCCCTGTTTGAATACCAGCTTTAACTCCCTTACTCAGCTTGAAATCAATTAAATTAATTAACTTCAGAACATTAATTCCTAATTTACTGCAGCCTTCCTGTGATATGAGTGAAGCCTGGATTCCTCCTCAGTAGATAATATCTTTGTGCTAACAGTCTTGGGCTTCTGGGACACCTTGTGCTCTGATTTACTGTGCTTTTAGGTTTGTTGATGTTTCATTCATTCTCACTTTCAAGCTCAAATGCTCGAAGGTCTAGATCCTGCAATACCTACACCCTCGGCTTTTAAGGAGTTTAAAGGACTGGTAGCTTAAATAAGATTTGAAAGTCTTTGGAACATGCAGATGAAACAGAGCTGTGCTGCAGCAGGAAATACACCTTGGCGTGGCAGCTGGTGCCTGTGCTTTTCTGTCCACCTACACAGGTGGATAACAAGTGCAAAGTCTTTTCAGGGCAGCAGGACCTTTCCTGGTTATTAAGTCCAAGTAGCAATGGATGCAGTGTCTGGTAAAAATATGGAGTCTGAGAACCTTTGTAATAAGAAATTCATGTTGCATAGCCACAAATGGGAATCTTGGGACTGTTTACTATCAGATTTTACTCTTTCCAGAGCTTTTGTGTTTCCTTCCTGGTATTAGCCACTAAGATTTTTTTTTTCCTTTGCTTGACTTCTGAGGCAGGTACTGACAGTGGAATACGTATCACGTTAAAAAACAAAAGTCATTGAAGGAACTGGTGAATCCACTTCTCTGTGTCTAATTTTTGCATTGTCCTAGAACATCATTGATGCACATGTAGAAAACAGAGGAACAAAAATTTGGGCATAACTGTAATAGGATTTCACATCATTCTGAAAAGTCTGTTTTGGTTTCTCTGCTATAGGCAGATACATTGTACACAGGACATCTGTCAAAATGGTGTTACAGTGCTTGAAGTGTTAAGGTTTTTGTAGTCTTTGGAAGCAGAGTTATGTTTTATAACAATCTCATGGGGAAAGTGAGTGCTATCATTGTTTTTGATGCTTTAATCTCAGAGAGATAAAACAGCAGTTTCTAAACTTGAGATTTTATTTTTTAAAAATAACATCTTGAATTTGTTCTCTAACTATTAACTGGAGTCTGGAATTGCCTCTGTCTCTTCCTTTAGTTGCTTTGTAAAGGTCCAGTCAGCATTGTTTGTGCCCATGTGCTATGACTGCTTAGTGATGGCCATTGAAGCATCATCAGAGGGGGCCAAATATACTTCTCAAAAGACACTTATATGGATCATTTTAATTTGGTAGGTCAACATGTATTTACAGCAGCTGTTGTCTTTTGTATGTAGAGGATCAGACAGGTATAAAAACATCCATTCCTGTTTTTACTGATGGGAGGTTACAACAGGCTCAGACTCCTGGCCTTAGCCAAAATCTTGAAAATTGCATTGATTGGCTCTAAACTTCTTCAAGCAGAGCCATTCTGAAGTTTTACTGGTCCCCACCTAGCTCTTGATTCAGTTTCTGACTCCCAGGTTGCCTACAATTTTGTGTAGTACAGCCAAAGTTTTTATTATTCCAAGGAAATTGAGGATCATCAGCATGAAGGCCTTCTTGTTTGTACCTTTTGTCTGACATCTGTCTATAATGCCATCTTCAAGAAGATGCCATCACACCCACTACTGTGATCCTGTGACATCTATTGATTCCTTGTTGCCAGTTAAGGAGCCTTGAATTTGTCTGTGTGTGCTACAGATCTGCAACCCTGCATTCTGCAACAGAGGATCTCACCTTCAACTATATGAACCAGATGAGGATTACAGACATTGAATAAATACGTAAGTAAATTGCTTACAATTTGTAAAAATGTTTGTAAAAACATTTGTAAATCCAGAGAATAAATTCCAATATTATTAATGTCTTTGTACTTGCAAAACAGTATAATTAAGACAGGAAGTATAATTTTGGCTAATTTCTATAATATTTTAATGGTTTGAGTTTGGTCTCCATTTTATATTCAAATAGTGCTCTGTGGTGTTTTTGACGGCACATTATTTTTTAGAAATCTTGTAATTATTCCAATCCAGCAACTATTATTCACTTGAGCAACTATTGACATGAAAATTATTTGTTAAGGACAGAAAAAGTTTTTGGTTTGAATTTATTTCAAGGAGATGTTTGATGAAGAAAATTTTGTAGTCATAAGTCCAAATATGCAACTAGATGAGCAAAATCTTCATTAAAATATTTGGTAGTTTGAATGCAGATCTTTAGAAAAGCCATGTGACACTTTATGCAAAATCACCTGTGTTGTTCTGGAAATTCTTCATAATAGTCATATTTTAAAGGGTCTTTATAGGAAAAAGTTAATTTCAAATAATTGCTGTAATTTTTGTACATGCCTATTCTAGCAGGAGGCCAGGATATAGACATATTTTATATATATGTAGAATATAAGTGAGACTAGGGCACAGTACTAGCAAACTATTTAGTACTTATTAGTGTCTATTCACTATTTATTATCCTTCTCCACTTAGTTTTGCTGTGTGTGAAATGGAGTTCTTCGAGGCTGTATCTTTTAATGGCTGAGAGGACAAAGCATTCTGAACAGGCAGTATGAACAGGACTGCTGCAAGTTTTGCACACTTTGTTCTTAATTTGCTTATATTTTATTCAATATTACTGGAAATTTTCCCCCCAGCTAATTATAAGCATTCACACCACAACCAGTGGCAAGCAGCACTTTCCCTTAGGCTCATGCTATTAAAAAACATGTTAATGCTCAGTGACAGTGCCCTTAGATCACTACACCTACAGGACTGAAAGAGTGAAATAGGACTAACAATAACTTAAAGCCACAGCAGACCCAGGAATAACTTCTGTCATGGGCAGATACAGCCTGTGCCACTTGGACTTAGGGAAATAGCACCTGGCCCTGCTTTATTTGTCACTGCAGATATATTCTCACCTTTACACTATTAATCCCATACTTGTAGGCTTGTGGTTACTTGTGGACTAAAGTTTTGTTGCATTGCAAAGTGGAGGAATAGGAAACAGACTTTTGAGATGAGTATATAGCTACTACCTCAGGGACAAAGTATGCATGCTCCATCTGCTTCTTAATAGGGTTGTTAAAGAAATCATTTGCTCACTCGTGAAAAACATAGAAAAATAGTCGATTAGAGGAAATAAATATATACAGTCAATTTTACATCTGACCCAAATGGGGTACTTCCAGGTAACTTGAGATACATGGTCCATGGAGTCATTATAAAATAATTTAAATTTATTTTTTTTAAGTTTTATTTTCTATGTATTTATTTTTATTACATAATTTATGTCCAAATATTCTACTGAAGGTAAGTGCCATTTTCTAAGCAGACATGTAGGCTGAAGAAATAATTCAGACTCTTTCTCATTTGGGGTTTCATTACACCTAGGGGGTGACCTAGTTCAACCCTACTTAATTTTTAATATCTCACAAAAACACTGCCCAGGGTATATGGCTGAATGCACAGTGAGCTGAGTTGGCCCATGATTTGTGATTAAAATTATATTTAATGCAAACAAACAAGCACAGATGAACTTGATCAGAAAAAAGAAAAATTAATAGATCAGTCTAACCAGTCTCTGAAGTGAGAAAATGTTTCCAGCTGCTCATCATGCTCTCTGGGTGAAATTGAGTTTCTGACCAATTTACCCTTGTTTTTAATTACAGCACAATGTAATATTCCAAAATCCTTATTTACTCCCTTACTCTCAGTATAGTGCTACTGATTTCCGTGACAGTGTACCTGTGGCAGGGAATTGTATCAGAACTGTTAGAATTGTTATGGTGCAGATATCAGAAACTATTATCTTGCATAATTTTTGAGACAGCCTTCCTGTTACTCACTTGTCAGAAATTTTGCTTTAACTATCTTGTCTTTGCTTTACCTTTTCTTTCCTTTTCATAGAAATATTTTTAATATAATGTCTTAAAGCTACCACCACTATTGGAGTTGGACTTTGATCCTTATGGGTTCCTTCCAACGTAGGATGTTCTATAATTCTATAACAACATTATGTGTTCCTACACATTTATGGTCCATAATTACATTATGATGCAGGTAGTGGTTTTGTTGGAAGGGGACTAAGAGAGGCTTTGGGGAGAGGGTAACATGTAAATCCAGGTTTGGTTTGCACAGGAATTTGAATGGCCCTGTGTATGTCACTGCAATGATCTAAGTGCAGGCAATGACCTCTTACCTCACTACCCCACCATCCACCCTCCCCCACAAAAAAAACCACAACCTCATTTCTCATAAATAAATTTGGAAGATTAATAAATTATTATCAGTACTCTTAAACCATCCTGGCTTTACATGGCCTATCAAGGTCTTCCCTATCAACAACTTCCTTTCACTGTACTGGAGAAAGAGGGTGAAAGAAAAGCAAACAAGCAAAAACGCTCCACACTAGCCTGAGGCTGAAGTAAATGTATTTTAAAACTATGCCCAGCCACTGTGACAAGAGCAATGTGCTGTAAAGGGGTTGGCAGCATCCAGCTGGAGGAATTAAATCTTGCTTGTCTGGCAAACACTTAATAACTTTTTGTAGTGATGATGGAAATGATTAATCCAGATCTGCCTGTAGGATGTCTGTTACCCAGAAAGGCATATTTAGGAAGCGGGTTTTTTTTTTTGTCTCCAAACCAATTGGGTATGTTCTGACTGTAAAGAAATAGAACTTCAAAGAACAGTGAAATAAAAGTTCTTCAGTTTTGGCATAGAATTGATATTTTCCAGCTCTGGGATACTACACAGTGCTAAAAGTGAGACTCTTTCACTGAACAGAGCACTCAGGGATCAGTTTACATCATTGTATCTTAAACACTATCTTAATTATATTAGAAAATTAAATTATTGCTACACCCCTGATATTATGTGATTTGTCTTCCTGTACGATTCCTAGGTAATTCTAACAAAAAGTCTCACTCATATATTATGATCCCAGAAGGTGAAAAAGGGTTCCTCCACCTCGTGTGAATAAGACCTTCCATTTTAGAGCAAGTGACCTTATTGCACCATCATTGCTAAAGTCATAATCTAAACATTGATGGGAGAAAAAAGTGTTAAAACCCCCCAAAATATCTGTAAAATATTTCTGATACTTTTATCACAATGCTGCAGGTACTTAACTTTAAAATAGGTGCCTTTAATTTTCCTTCTATTAGAGCTGTGGGCATTTGGGAAAGCAAACTTAGTGGATTGGTTATCTTTTGTTATATAAATATATTCCTTAATTAATTGAATTAAATGAAGCTCATAAGATGTAGAAGCAGCTTAATTAGAAGCAATGGAGAAAAAAAATACTGAAAATTAGGCCAATGTGAAAATAAATCAGAAGAAAGACACTACAGAAAATAGAAACAAACATCCCTACAATAATCCAAATTTTACGCTGAGTGTAGCAAGCGCCAATCAGAACACGCAAATGGTGAGATAACATTTACACTTTCTATGACCTCAAGGTTTGGAGCTCGCAATGGTAACCAGCTATAAAACTGAGAGCAATATCTGTGCTGAGCTTTGGGATACATATTTGAACAAATATAAATATGGATTTTTCTTTCTTGATACATTCCTTGCAAGGGAAATTATTGTGACAGGGACTTATTATGGATTTTATTTAGTAAAGAGACTATTACTGTAAGGTGTACTTAAATTCAGATTCAGATCCTCACAGTAGAAAAGAGAACTCTGCTTTCCATACTTTTGCAAAACCCTTTAGCAAATACTTTGTGGCACTTCTTTTCAGAGGTATTATTTAGTTAGTTAGGAAAGTGGAACTTTGGGCTCCAGAGTTTCATTGATAGATCTGCCAGTGGGAGGCTGACTTATTTTCTGTGAGTCTTAGAACATGAAATTTAATTGCCTGCTCTTGAAAAGTGCTTTGGGAACTGAAGTTCTCGTGCTTGGTTGATTATTTCTGGTTCTCCAGCACAATTTGCAGCCTGTACACTTGTGTCAGCATAACTGTTTGCAGGATTGTGTTGAAAAGCAGATTCACAAAATGATCCAGGTTTAAAAGAGACTTCCAAAAGTGTTTGTTTATTTAATTCTGATCATGATTTGAATCATTCAGTTTATATTAAGGCTCTTAAAAAATAAGATAAAGGGGCAATAAAGTGAAACTGGGATAGGGTTGAGCAGCTGGGGGTAAGATTTTTGGGAATTTGTAAAGCTGAATTGGCTACCAGAACCATTTTGAATAAAAGAATAAAAGGATATAAAATAATATATTCTAATATAATAAAATAAGCATTTTTCATACCTGCTGCAAGGGATTTCCCTATCTTCCACCCCTGTTCCATCAGGTGACAGGCTGCCAGTGGTAATGTCAAATTTTGTGTATTATCACTGAATGCATCACTTTCAGGGAAAAAAAAAAGAAAACAACAAAACAAGTAAATACAAACCTATAATATTTATTTTTTCCTGCCTATAGATACTTTTTGAGTTGATTGATGTCATTTTTTAAAATCAAAGACTTGATTAGAACTTTCAGTGTCTTTGAAATGCAAACAGTTCTAAAATTTTTTTCTCTTAAATATTAATAAATGAACTGATAACTAAATTGTTACACTTGAATGTGTATTTTTGCAGCAGTGTTTTTTTCCCAGACAGACCCATGGGAAAGTAGAATTGCCAAATAATCGCATTGCATCAGAATAACATCAGTCAAAAATAAAATTACAAAAATATGTTATTTCAGAAGTCATGGAAGCACCTTAAGCTTTGTTATGAGATTTGTTCTTCTCTTCTCTTCTCTTCTCTTCTCTTCTCTTCTCTTCTCTTCTCTTCTCTTCTCTTCTCTTCTCTTCTCTTCTCTTCTCTTCTCTTCTCTTCTCTTCTCTTCTCTTCTCTTCTCTTCTCTTCTCTTCTCTTCTCTTCTCTTCTCTTCTCTTCTCTTCTCTTCTCTTCTCTTCTCTTCTCTTCTCTTCTCTTCTCTTCTCTTCTCTTCTCTTCTCTTCTCTCTTAGATGAAAGAGGGATTGTTCAGAGAGCATTGTTGGATAAAGCATTGTATCCCCTAGCACAAGGGAGTGGAAAAGGAGAATAAAGAAAGGAAACATAACCTAGATGTGGCATGAAGGAACAGCAGGCACATTGATGAATCTGGCAGAGGACAACCAATAAATATGTCATCCTTTGCTGTTTTTTTTTTTTTGTAATTGCTCCGGAGGACCAAATTGCTGAGCCATGATAACAGTATTTGTTCAATTAAAACTAATACTAAGATGCATCTGTGGTGATATAAAAGCACATTGAGGTCTGATGACATCGGTGCCAAAAGAGACATATGGATAGTAATGCTAGAGGTTTTCTTTTCCCAAGTTAGTGTTTAATATGGTCACCAAGAGATTCTTAAGATCTTTCCCACTAGGCAGAATGGAAGACACTCCTGATAATACTCACGGCAGAAATAAGTAAAGCAGGCAAAATAATTCGAGTAGAGTTGGAATTTTTTGTTTCTGTCTCTGGTAGTTCTTTTCTTGAACTGCTAACTTGAATTTTAGGTTTTAATTAGAGCAAGAGCTCAATCAGAACTCATCTGAAACTGCTGTGCTGCAAAGCAGAAACCAAAAAATCATGTAGCTTTCATCTGGACTGATAAATCCCTTTATGTTGTCCAAAATTTGAGTGTTTTGGCATAAATATCTGTATATTTCTGGTGTGTTTTTTTCAGACCAGGGTTGAGACTGAGTTTGTGCCTCAATTTGCCCCCCATTTTCAGAGGCAATGCACTAATCCTGTCTCATTGTCCTTCTTACTTTTGTGGTGTTTGGGTCAGGGAAAGGCAGGGATGTGGGTGCAGGCATAATCATTCTGGTCTTTGCAGGAATGAAGCCATATTGTGATTGTGCCTCCTTATTAACACTGTTAGCAGTTATTTGCTCTTTTCCATTCTGCTCCAGAAGAAAGACAAACAGGTCAGATTAGTTTACCTTTAAACTATGGGTAAAGAGAAGTGGGAAAGTGTTCACATAAAAATATGTTGCCCTGGTTGGCCAATTTTAATATCCAGGCAATTTTTTCCTCTGTTTCACTTTGGAATCAAGAATTTTAAATATTTTTAAAAAATTTTTAGAATTTTAAGAATTTTAAAAATCATCTGTGATTTACACTGACCTGGATGATTGTTCTGGAGGAAGGAGGAACAAGGAGACTAGTTTAGTGCCCTTCACCCCTCCTCCAGGCCACTATTGTGCTCTATTCTCAACAAAGTAAGGCTACAGGATCAGAGTGCAAGTATCAGAGCCAAACCACACACGTCAGAGAGACCTCTGTTTCAGATGCTGCTTATTACAGAGAAATATATAGATATCTGCTCTTTCAAGTCCAGCTTTGTCACATTTATCTGTCATTTCACGTGATAGAACCTCAGATGTTGAACACCAGCTTTCTGATGTAAAAGAAATCAAAAAGAGGTTCTGGCTATATTTAAGGGTCAGTATACTCCACATACACGGAACAGTTTTTAATCTAACCCTTAACTGCTCTAATATATAACTAAAGCAGTACTACTGTAGTTAAAAGTGCAAATGAATTAAATTTAAAAATAATTATAACAAGGATTACACTGGTATAATGATACTGATCTAATTATGATGGTATATTTCCCTATATAAGCCCAAACTACTGCCTTTTTCTTTTCTTTTAAATTTACATAAGAAACAGATTTAAAAGCAATTCTTGTACAATATGCTTTTCCAGGAGTTTGATATCGCATACACAAATGCCCTGTATCCAGATTACATCTTTTTATGTTCAAATTGTTCTAAACATGAGGAGTGAAAGCTGAATTTCAGTTCTGTATGTAGCATGGCTTCTTTGTCAGAACTATCACTGGTAAAACCTGACAATAATTTGCTTTTTTCATCAAAAGTTTGGAGCACAATAATCTCACATTAAAATCAGTACAAATTTTAACATTAAATTGCAGTGAGGAAAGCTCTCTTAAACCTCTAAGTTCTAAGGTCTTTCATCTACTTCTAATAGTGTTCATAGTATTATCTATCTAATAAATTCTTTCTCAAGAAGGGTGAATCCTTAAGGTCTAAAGTGTGTCTTAATAGCTGTCATAGTTCAAAAAAACTCAGGTTTTTTGAAAGGCAATATGTGTGTGTTGTGAAGTAAAAAACTCTGTAATTTGAAATTTCTGTATATTCCTTTTTTTTTTTTTTTTTTATGTTAGACACAAGAAAGAATACCAGAAATGAGGATGGGGGGATGGATGTGGACTGACAGATCAAACTGATCATGAATTATTTATGTAAAAAAAAAATGGAGAGATAATTTTAGTCACATACTGATTGAAGTTCAGTCTAATCAGAATTCAAGGGTTTTTTCATTTTGTTTTTGATGGGGTTTTGTTTTGTTTTGTTTGTTTTTTTTGTTGTTGTTTCATTTGTATGTTTGTTTTGTTTTTTGTGAGACTTGGAAAATAAGGAAAAGTAATGGATCTTATTGGATCCCACATTTCTTTATATTTGTTTACAACTAGCAAAGTGATGCTATCAACATAATATCTTTGGACTTTAAATCTACTCAGCCACTGTAGAAATGGATTTGACATGCATAGTCTGCTGCTAAGATTTATGGTGAACATTTATTAAAGTATTAGGGAGCAATGAAACGGTTCAGGGTGTACTACTATATATTTTGCTATATATTTACCATAAAGGAATGCATAAACATAGTAAGGATTTCAGCAACTAAAATTAAAAGTACCTTTTTTCCTTAATGCTTGTATTGCTTTGGAAATTCTTACATGACCAGATTGGGGGTAGGTGGCAGAGGAGGAAGGGGGAAGAGGCACACTCTACTATGCTAGAACTTAAATTGAATTTAAGTGGATTAAAATATTTGCTTTGATATGGATACCTTCAGTATTCAGAGCATTTAATGTCTTAAAATAATATACGAATTAAATATTCTGAGCCATGCCCATAAAAATATTTGGGCTCCTAAGCCTAAGATATTGGTCAGTTCTCAGTTTAGCTGCTATGTGGCCCTGGCAAATACCCATGTTCCAATATTCCAACAGCATCTCCTTTTCCCCTTGGTAAAGCTCTTTGAGCACCTAAAAATCTGCTTCTGAATGCTCCCAAGAGTAACTCAGTCTGCACCATCCTAACCATCTAAGGATGAATTCATGCTTACACATTTCCTTGGGCAGGAAGATAATTCTTCTGCCTTATGTAGAGATCACCCACTCTGTCTTCAGCTGTGACTGCTCGTGGGTGCCTAGGATAGCCTCAAAGCATTAGAGGAGTGGGCATTACCACCTCCTTTCCTGCAGCACTCACCAGTTCTACAGCAATCCGAGGCTCAGAGACTTCCTGAATTTAATTTTGTCTTGTATTAAATAGCTCTTGATCTGCATGTTTTTCTTCCAGACATTTTAAAAAAGGTTTTGAAGAGTTTCAGCACTCAAAATATTACTGTTAAACTATTACACTGACTGAAAAGCTGTTGTATCAAGGATTACTTGCATTCGTTCATTTTGAACCTTCTATGATGAACTTCTTTTCTTTTTTTTCTTTAGGAGATGACTCCTATTTATTTTTTCTAAGCCACCTCCAGTTTTACAGACCTTAATCATGTTCCCTGCTCATCTTTCTCTTCCAGATGGAAAACTATAAAATACCTATTTCTTTCATCATACAAAAGCCATACCATATCTTTGAACATAACTTCCAGATTTCTCTATACCTTTTCCATTTTAGCATATTCTTTTGAAATAAGCTAGAACTGACCAGGTATTCCAGATTCAGATGTACCATGGATTTAACTATGGCATATCAAGGCTTCGTCTTTTGATTTCTGTTCCTTTGGAAATAGTTCCTGGTCTTCTGTTTGCTTTCTCGATAATTATTCATAGCTTTATACTTTCTGGAGTTCATGATTATAAATGCATATCACAATCTTATATAATAATAATTTGTTTAGATCCCACTTTTATACAAGTAAACTAAGAATATGATTTTCTCTATGTGCATTGCTTAATATTTATTACTATTTAATTTTGCCTGCTCTTTGTTATAAAGTTACTCAGCATTATGAAGTCCTACTTTGCTATAGACCCTCATATTTCTTTCCTTTAGTAATTTATTTGTTACCATAACTTGTCCACCTCCCTCATTTCATCTCCTTTTCTGATTTATGTGTGATTATGTGAAACAGCACAGATACCAATGCAGAGCCACAGGTGAGGTGTTCATCTACTTCAAAAGATAACTACTCTCACCATATTTCCTATATGTTAAAGCATTTTTTTCAATGTGAAAATATTTCTTTTTATTCTGACAGCCTAATTTCTTTAAGAGGCTTTGATGAAAGACTTTGCAAAATGCTATTTGAAAATCAAAGCAGACTACACCAGCTAAATGTCTCCTGCCAGTATGCTTATCAACTTGTTCAATGAATTTCACTGGATTTTTTGATGTGAGTCATGCTGGTTCTTCACCAATATATAACTTTTAATCCATGTGGTTCCTAAACATTCTATTAATTTACATGGTAAAGATATCAGATTTACCCATCTGCAGATAAATTAAGAAGCCTAGGAGGCCAGGGAAGGACAGACCTTAAAAGCATGGTGTCATGATGATAAAGCCCTTTGTAAAATTAAGCTATATTTGCAGGAAATAAAATTCATACAGGATACAGCTATTTTTAAGCTGAAACAAAGTTTCGATGCTGATCTCTCAGGATAATTCATGATTCAGACTTTTCATTCTAAGGCCTTAACTGGTTATTAATATTCTAACTGCCTAAATTTGCTTTCTCTTTCATTCCCTGTATGAAAGTTATGTATTATCTTGTCTTCTTGGCTGCTAAGCAACCGTAATAATGCCTCTGACAGTCAGCCTAACAGATAGCCCTGACTACTGTTTGCTTTGTCTACTGGTGGTAATAGTACATGAATGTAAATAGGAGGTGATAGGAATGGCAATAACAGAACAAATGTCACTGGAACTTATGAGAAATCTAAAGTTAAAACTTAGGCTGTATAGGTAGTTGAGAGAGTTTCATGACAGCATCTGAAACTGAAGGAAGAGAAGCAATCACTGTTGTGGGAGTGAGCTGGCAACTCATTAATTGTAAATTAATTTCTGTATTCAACAGCTTATGAGCAGTGTTAATCATATTAGTGTCTAAGTTCTTATAATTAGCAGTGGATTTATTCTCAGATCATCTGAGTTACATTAGAAGCATTATTTCCTCTGATTTAGTGAGGCACAAAAAGACAGGTAGATCTTGCTTAATTTAGAACCTATGTAAAACTCCATGATTGAAGAATTAGGATCTTAAAATCTATCCCCACCAAAAATATAATATTTAAAATATTAAATATTAGTGTTTTGCATAAAAGTGTTCCATTGAGTCAAAATGGTAAGGATTTTTGTTGTTCATTGATTTCAGATGACTCAACTTCAATCTTATGACATTGATTTTGTAGTATCTCTCTACAACACTAGTTACATTTCTTTTCCTATTAATAATTTCCTTATTTTTGATGACCAAGGCTTTAAGGGATTTGCTTCAATTTTAGGCAATTTTGTCAACACAAAAATTCCAGCAAATTTTGTTCTAGGAATTATTAAGACCTCAAAGCTGTAAATTATGTGTATTTACAGTGTCTCTTCAAAAGGGCAACTTTTGTGTGACCACGCTGAAATTGTGCCAGGTAGCCTGCAATCCACACCAGATCAACAGCAAAGAGCAAGAGCTGTACTCAAGTGTGTAATGCTTGCTCAGCTGCTGACACCAGTATCAGGACTGCCATGATAGTTCTTGTTACCTCTTTCTTACCACTGAAATGAATACACTGGTTTATAAAAAACTGAGCCCTACTAGATGATAACAAATTTTGTCTAATAATGCAGTACCTAGCATGTTATACTAGCAGTTTTCCTTTTCTGGGTGTTTTGCTGACTTTACCAGAAGGAGCTACAAACAGAAACAATGACCTCAAGGTCAAATGTTTTTTTCACTGAAAATAAATTCTCAGAAAGAAAGTCAAAAAGCATTAAAATCAATTAAGAAAGTACAAGATGCTAATGGAACAAAGGTAAGACTTCTTCCTACAGAGTACAAACTAAACCTGGCAAAGGAGATCAAAAGCAAGAAGTACTTAAAAGTAAAGTCACGGGCTATTGAAATACCCTGTGTGTACTTGTGGTTCATTTCCTACCTTATTGTCTGATTTTAAACAATAGTTTTATCCAATTTCTGTCTCATACCTGTCTTTTGACAAAAAGATCTTGCAGTCTTCCCATTTGCAGTAGGAACACAGTATGTCTGTCTATATACCTACAGTGGTGCAAGGATTTGTTTTTTAAATAGGTCATGTTAAAATTTGGTATCAGTGGTTTAAACAAGAACAAGGTAAGAAAAATCTTCATGTTTCAAAAAGTTATTTCTGACTAACGCTGCCGATATTGATCTTAAAAATGTGAAATTCTTCTTATATGCAGTAATTTTATTACAATAAGCATGCCAAAATATTTTAAAAATTATGGTGTAGGTGCATACTTTTTAAATTTTGGACTTTGAATTATGGATGCAATATCAATTTCAGTAAAACTCCTTGGCAGATCAGTTTTTTATATTCTTCACATGTCATAACATCTGACATGCTGTTTTACATGTTTTAGAAAGTAGAAATTTCTAGATATAGATTATTGGAGAACAAGTTGAAAGTAATCAATCATCTTTGAAAATAATTAGGAAGTCCATGCAACATGACAATCTCCCAGGTACAAAACTTGATAGAAGTATATTGAGTCTTTCTAACATGTACTGCTAATATTCAACAGAGTTGTTAGGGAAGTCCACTCACAGAATAAAGAAGAATTGTTTGGAATACATAAGGAGGGAAATTTGGAACATTTCTCATATAAAGTGTTGTTTTTAGCAGTGAAGGCAGGGATAGTCAAAAACTTCATTAATACTTACAGGAAATTGAATGTGTAGGTGAATAATTTTTAATAAGACAGATGATTGCAATTCTTATAAAAATTATGGGCCACTCTTTCCATAAATGACATTGAAAAAACTAAAAGGCATTCCAACAAAGCCAAGTAGAATAAAACAGTAATTGAAAAATCACCTTATGGAGAAAGTGCTAGTGAGCAAAGAAAATAAAAATAAAGCTAGTTTTCTGCAATGAGCTGGACATGTCTGGAGTGAAATTAAATGCAGTAAAGTCAACTGAACCTGAGATGCTGAGAAGCTGAAGAGGTAAAATCTAGCTGGCTTCATCTGACACCAGCTAACACTATCCAGTATATTCTGGATGCTGTATAGCCTTACTATGCAGTTCAAATCCTCCTATTCCAATAGCATATTAATAATATACTAGATACATATTAAAAAGATACTAGATGACTCAGCATTGGTCCTTAATGCTGCTACAGGATTCAATTGGTTTTCCCTGCAGGAAAAGGATGAAAAGTGTTTTGGTTTTTTTTTTTTTTTCCTAAACTATTTAGGTATCTGTCTAAGACTCGGGGACTAAAGTCTTCATGAGGATGTTTTCTAGAATTGAGCTGGAAATAAGATCTGCTTCAGAATGGATTGATGATTATATAACTCAACTGAACTTAAAGCTATCCTTTGCCCCACCCCACTTCTTCCTGACTCAGCTAATAGTCACAGCCTGTGTTTCAAATCAATCCTGGCAGATGCTCTAAACCCTCCCCTCTTCCAGCCCAGGTTATCAGCCATTCCAATATGCTCCTTCAAACAGTTTCTTAAACCTTGGGTTTGCACAAATTAAACTTCTGCCTTAACTTTTTGCGGGCTAGACACTGTATCAAGTGGGAAAAGCTGCATCTGGGTTTACTCAGTCTCCATGTCTTTCACTGGAACGCTCATTGCTCACCTGCAACGTTTTCTTCTGTTGCTCTGTTTGTCTATATCAGTGAGAGAAAACTTCAGAACTCATTTAGGGGTATTTATTTTTAGACAGCCATTGACTGACAGAAATGCACACATGAAAGAACAGACTTCATACAAAATGGTGAAAAATAACAAATGGAACAACTAAATTACAAAACAAAACAAAAAAAGCAAAATGCTCATGCGCTTTAGGAAAGAAATGAGAACAAGAAATGTTTTATTTTTTCTATTTTCTAAAAAAACAAATCTGATGCAACAGATCAAGCTCTAGCGCACTTTACTCAGTGCCAGAGCTATGAAAAGCAAAAATGGATTCATGTAAATTTTCAGCCTCCAGGTTCTCACTCCTGGGGTACTACACTCACCAATGATTAGTTCAGAAGCTTGGCAGACAGTCGCACTTTGCCTGCAACTGTGCCAATGGGAATTACTCAAGCATAGAGAATAATCTCAGATAAAGCAGCTGTGAGGAAAAGTCACAGACAGAAGGCCTTTTAGGGACATACAGCCAAATTCTTAGTTCTTGTCATTTAGATAGTACATCAAAACATGAGTAAAGAACATGTATATATGTATCTATATAGACCATGATATTGGTTTTGGGTTTTTTTATCCTTGAAAAAAATGTGTAAGTTGTATTTCTAAGCAATGTACTGCCATCACAGAAGACTATTTTTACATTATACCCTCAGTAGTGGAAATCTCTATTTTCTATGGAGCTATGATGAAATTTTTTGTTTATAATCTGGACTCTTTTTTTTAAAGGTTATACTCAAATAGCCAAAATAATATAAAGATTACACATGAGGTGTTTCCTAACAGAAAGTAAACAGAGTTCAAGCTGATTTTGGTGCATTTTCTCCATCTAGAAAATATTTGCTCTGGCATTTCCAACAGCAAAGAGATTGCCAGAGTCAGAACTCAGCATGAGAGGGAAAATTTTGAATTCTCTTGCATTCTGGAGAGCATGTAGGTTAATCACTATCTTAAGATGTTGTGCAGGTAGCACAGCCAGACTGTGAAGCACAGAGATCAGAGGTGACCTCACCCCATGTGAGCTGAATGTAAAGGAAAGCAATAACATCTGAAAATTTAGGTTGAAGAGCCCAGTTATAGTATGCATTGCTACAGTTTTAAGGAGGAAGGGAAGGTAGAGAAATGGATGGAGCTATTAACTTTTGTCTCTTCATGTGTTTTCAAAGACCATATGCTCTTGTGCAGTTTAAAACAGCTTCCTAACAACATTACTATCAAGGTGACTTTGATTCTAGTTGCCCCAGTCCTCTGTGGTTGCTCTCTGCAGTGCTTTAAACCAATAGGGATCTGTGACATTATTTATTAGAGAAACTGCTGTTCTTTGGATTCTTCAGATCTTTGGGAAGATAGTTCAAAGCTGTCAGTCCCTCTAAGGGAGAAATTGAGAAAGGTAAAAAGAAAAAACAACATACCCAGGGAGTGATAGGAAGAAAGTAGATGTCAGGGCTCTTCCTTGAATCATACGAGGCATGGATAATTTAGCACATCTGCTATTTCCCACAGAATAAGGCAAGTAATTAGGTGCATATCCATGTGTAATTTTGAAATGTAGGAATCCACTGACTGCTTCTTTGTGACTTCTAAAAATGTCATAAAAGCTTCTTATGCTTGTTGAAAGTACTTCTTCCCCCAGTTCAGAGGCCATGGCACTATCCATGACTACAGATTATGTCATTCAATCAGTAAGGAAACCTTTGCATGCAGCTTTCTTAACTCCGGCACCTGTTAAGTGGGGCTGCAGTGCTTACTGGAATATCTATTCCCATAATTATCTGTGCTTACTTAACCTGCATTACATGATTCCATTAACTCTTAGCAAATATCTTCACCAAGGCATAATGAAACTGCATTTTCACAAAGTTCAGAAGAACAATGTGAGATGTCTGGATAAAGGAACCAGTAAATAAATATGTCTTTCTCCACAGTAATATTTAGCACTTGAGGAGACGGATGGAATGCTTTAACATAAAAATAGAAACTTATTTTTCAAAGCATGACATTTTTGCTTTTTCTTGCTGTCCAAATACTTTTGACTGAAAAGCGCCAGTGAGCACTCTACCTCAGCTTTTTAATACTTTCCTTGGTATCACACAACATTTAATGATTGAGAGTAATTTTTAAAGAGTGGTTTATAAACAGTTTCATTTGAAGAAACAGAAGAGGGGTAGCATTCCTTCTTTCTACCTAAAATTATTAGAATCAAAACTAATTTTCAGCATTCATAATGCTCATAATTCAATATATACTGACTATTTTTGGATTAATAAAATTTAAAAATGCTAATAGAAGATAATTGCGGCTTTGCCAGAATATTATTATGCCTAAGATGCTCCAGTTCTGTTTCTCCATTGCACACTGAGAACCATGCCTTGCCCTTTTGCATAAGCATAAAGCTTAGCCTGCAGCATTTTATTTCCTTTTACCATTATCAACAAGAGTGTAGCTATAAATATTAACTTTCCTGAAGTACATTTATTGGAGAAACAAAATGAAAAACTTCCCTGTCATGTTATATTACTTGGTCTCTACACCAGATGTTCTTCTGCCTGTGAGACTTTCTTGTCTGGGGAGACATTTAAGACTTCACAGAATATGACAGAAAAGTGATCAGAGATAGGAGGGGGGGTGCATATGAAAGAGTTTCAAGATAGTCAGACACTAAGACCTAAATATTTTCTCTCTTTTTAGAAACAGGCTTATTTTATTCTACATATACAATGAAGCTACTGTGGTAAGTGCAGGGATGACAAATGTTAAATTACAGATAGCAGCTTCAAGCTATCTATTAAATATCACTCAGTTTGTATAAACCTCTTCAAAGGTTGCAAAAGAACATAGCTATAGGATCCTCAATTATCTTGCTCAGGAAGACTTTCTCTCTTTTCTATACAAAGTGCCTGGTTAAGCATATTAAGGGCAACAGTGACAAGTTAAATATCATATAATGTGTCACATCTGTGTTGTCTTATCCAAGCTCATCAAGGAGTGAATCACTCCAGCGCCTCTGACAGACCAAGGTGTGTTGTCAGAGCATTGTGAGCACAGGCTCAGTGCAGCAGAGCAAAGACAGAAGTGTTTTGGCAGCACTTCCCATGCCAAACCAGTTGGGTGTCACCAGCTTGTGTCCTTGCATGCAAACAGCATCTTCCTGCAGCATTTTAGGGGCAGCATGGTGTGGCAGAGCAGAGCACAACTTAGCCCCAGCTCAGAACCTCAAAAGCAGACAGATTGCAGAACCTGAAGGCTTCAGCAAGAGAAGCCAGGGACCACAGTCCTCTTGGGGGCAGAAGATTGACAGAAAGGCAGCTTTTTGGCACAAAGTTTTTAATCTAAAGCTTGGTTCAAAATAGGCCTTCGGCCCCTCCCACCCTGGCCAAAGTAACTCCCAAGGAAATGGATGAGCGCTTTGCCATCAGGTATTGACAGGTTTTTGGCAGGCAAGATTTATTCAGAGCCTTCCAGACTTCCTGTTGGGACCTTGATAATATTGAAATGTGGTTTGTAAAATGTTTGATTTTGAGGAATCTGCATTCTCCTACAGATGATTTTTCAGCTGAAGAATTTCTGTCAGATTCTGACAAACTTTCCTGTACATGGCATATTTGACCTTTCAGGAGCTCTCCTACTAGTTCTGACACATATGGCCCAACTCAGTGCCATGAAATGCTTCATTTTTACTAGCAAAAAATTTGTCCCTTTATAGTGAGAGATGGTAACATAGCATTTAAAATCACAGTCTGCTCTAACTCACAGTGTACTTCTGTTCAGTTTAAGTGTACATCATTTAATTTTCAACATTACTCACCAGGAGTGGATTGGGACATCAATCCCAATTAATGTATTTTCTCAGATGAAAAAAAGCAGGCAGACAAATTTTCTTGCAAAATATAAATATTATCTGCAAATATTCATCTTCTTTTTTAATGTGGTTTGAAAAAACAGCAATGACAACTTGGCATTGAAATAAATTTAATTTTATTTCTAATTAAGCAGAAATGAGTACAGAAATTCAATAAAAGCAAGCAGTAACTGGAGGATTGAGTCAGTTACCTTTTTCTATTATACTATAATCATGTTATATAGAGAGGCTTTCATGACCTTTAGAGCCACTTGAGAATCTAACAAACAGCATCAGGTCCCACTCTGTCAGCAGCGAAGATTTTTATCAATGTAGTGCTGTTACTGCCAGTAAGATTTTGTACTTTTATATGTCATTTTGTTTTAATCTAAAATTTTAAAATGTTCTACCATTTATTTTTATAGCATACACTAAGCTGTTGCTTAGTGAAGTAACTGCAACATTCAATATATATATAGTGCATGGACTTATGCCACTAACCTCATCTTGTTTCCATGGTTTTCTCTGGTTCTCCACACATCTCGTCTGTTTTTAAATCGGGTGTTATACATATCTTTGGGAGGAGGAATTATCAGGCAGTGGCAAACAGAAAGTGAGAGAGCAGGGTCCTCCAGATTATATTGCTACCTGTTTGACCTGGAATAATCAGCTAAAAGTTTGGGAATCTGGATGCTAGGGGTATATTTATGCTTCTGACACCAAGGTTTTCTATGAACTGAGGAAACTTACTTTAACTCATTAAAAAATGTCATAGTAAAAGTTATCTCAAAAGGCTTTTGCAGAGCCACCAGCATAAACCTATTTTTCTCATGCTTATATCTGGTGAATTATTTTCATTTCTTGTAGAAATTATTCTTTGAAAATAGTTAGTTTTCATCTGTTTGGTAAGAGCAAAATTGAAATGCCTTTTCCTGCCAAAAAGTTGGCTTGAAACTGAAAAAAAAAAAAAAAGCCACTTTATTTCCCAGTAAAAAGGAATTTCTAGGGGAAAAAAAATATGGTATTGAATAAACCATTTTCTGCTAGGGAAAAGATGCTTTGAAGGAAATATTTATCAGTTCTGGTACTGTATGCCTGACATATCTTACCAAAACAGGCAGCCTAAAATGAAATGTGGGAAGGTGGGAGGTGGGATAAATTATGCTAGAGGTAAATTAGAGTGCTATTGTGTTATTGTTCAGTGCTTAGGGAAAGAAAAAATTTAATGGTCCAACTGATCTCTAAGATTCTCTCTACTCACTTTCAAATTTGTCATAATGTTTGCATCTGGCTTGCAGAAGCATGAAAATAATACCAATAAATATTGGTAGACATATAATAAAAATTCAGACAGTCAATTTATAAATTGGACACAATTTACAAATTTGGACAAACAATTTTCAAATATCAGAAATGCAGAAAACGTGACCTAAAATCCTACTAAAATAAACAATCAAGTGATCAGGAGTTGTCACGTTTCTTATATTTTAAATTACAACAAAAAGTTGGGAAGGCTTAAGGGGAAGAATTTTTCTCCATTTCTGTCTGTGCCTGTAATCCTGGCCTAGACTGTGGGGACAGATATCAGTGCATGACATCTAGTGGTAGATGAAAGAGATCCATCTATCTGTGCTGTCAAGGAAAGCTTCTTAAATTACTGCAGCCACCTGTACCCAGCAAAACCAAAAATTACTCCTGTCTTAATCCAGGTGATCATATAAGAAAAATTCATCATTTAAGCATCCCTGGACGATGCGTCCAGACTGCAGTGGAGAATCCATTTCAAGATGCTGGTCAGTGTTCTCAGCTGAGGGAAATATTTTAGCTTTCTGAATTCATTTCACTATGGTTTTTATTTTGTTTCTCCCTCCCCTTCATTTTCCTTTCCCCTCCTGGCTAAAAAACACAGTTCCTAAAAATGGTTAGATGTAACTTTTCCAAACTACTTTTCCTGAATATTGATGCTTTACTAAGAAATATTTTTCCAGAGGTTTTTGTAATTTTTCTAAAAATAAGAAGATTTCCCTAATTGAGGAAAAAACCCAAAACCAAAGACAAAATCCCAGCCATAACTACAACAGCAAGAGCTAAAAAACCTCCAGCCCCAAAGTGAAACTTCTTTCTCAATCCTCTAGGAAGATATTACAAGTTCAAAGTGGGGAAGATGGAAAAGTTTTTAATCTGGAAAAAATAATGCTCATAAAGCACCAGATTATTTTATTTCAAATGAGGTTCCAGATGAGTTGGCCTGATAACAGAATGTTAAAGGGAAACTCTCAACCCAAAATATTAAAATCAGCAAATTGCTGGTGACTGCAAGCCGGATTTTTGTTAAATGAATCCATGAGCAGCTATAACTGGATAGTTAACCAGTTGTGCCATGTGTTTAATATAAAATGCATCTAAGCGCTTTCAAAGTTAGAATATTTAGAAAACAATATGTCAACTACTGGGTGGAATGATGTGCTTTTTTTCCTTTTTGACATTTTCATGCCAATCATGATTTAATCAGGATATTCAGAATATTAAACAACCATAAAATGGAAAATATTTGTGTTAGATAGAATGTCGAGTCTTGGAGGTGTACTGGCTGTTTTCCACCAAGAGCAATGAAGCCCAGAGCATGGAAAGTTTAGCAGGTACAAAATCCTTGTGGGATTGCAGCCCTGTGTATGAACAGGGAAAAATCAGGGCTGAGCTGAGCTGTGCTGATAGAGGGAGGCAGCTGAGACTCAGCTGTTATTCAGACAAACGTCTGCATAAATAGGCATGGGCATGAATCTGCATTATCATTCTGAACTCTACATCCTGGACCATATAGCAGTAATAACCATTAACCTTTTCTAAGGTCTGAATACAAAGATCATCCATTTAACATAATGACAAAGACATCACAGGGACAGAATACAGCACATAAAGAACAGAAATGAACTGTGAAAGGACAGTGCAGAAGGAATTTCTACTCAGCCTCTTTCAGTAACAATGACCTTTGCAGAGTCCTTAGTTTTACTGACAGTTCATACAGCTGCTGAAGAAATGTTTGGAAATACTTGTTATATAATGTGAAACAATAATACAGCATGAGTTACTTTTGGTAAACAGTAATGTCATTAAGCTGCAATCAGTTTCTTTTGAATCACACTTTTTCTAGTACCTCTGCAAGACAGCACTAAAAACTCCCTACGATGATCTGTTTAGAAAGGAGTAAATATGATAAAAATAGTAAAAAGATGACCTTTTGTACAGAGCTACTGTTGGAATTGCTGCCATTACCCATTTGAAGGAGGGGGAATTGCAGCAAGACAGGATAAAGAGGAACAAACTGGTAACTCTAGATGTAAAATAGGCCAGAAAACGCTCGTTCCTGTAGTCCCTCCCAGTTTTCCTTCCTTGATCCATCTCCCTCCCACACACACACACATTTTCATGCTCTCTCTCTCTCTCTCTCTCTCTCTCTCTCTCTCTCTCTCTCTCTCTCTCTCTCTCTCTTGCTGTCTCCACGGTAACAGCAGCGCTGGGATTTTGCTGCGGCTCCTGCCTGCTTTGGATGCTTCCTTTGCACAGGGAACCACTCACCCAGCCCTGCTGGGGCTTGGAAGCTACAGCATCACTCACCAGCAGCTCTCCATGTGTCTGAAGGACCAACAGCTGTTGGACACCCTGGCTGCAGAACACGTGTGCTTTATTTCTTTTGGCTGTGGGTGGTTTATGATGACAGGTGCTGAGGACAAGGGCAGGCACTCTCTAACACTTGTACATTAGGCAGAGGGATTAAATGCATGCAGGTCTCTTTGTGCAGGGAGCTATCAAGACAAAAAGTGCACCACATATTGAGTTCCTAGAAAGAGGAATGTCCTCTTTTTGAACCTAGGAGAAGAGATACGCTGATGCTGAAGATGTTGTGGCTTGCAGTGTCTCCAGGCAGTAGTCATACCATTTACTACAACAATCTACAGATCCCCAAATATACACAAGTCAGCTCTGATGTACCATGTAAGCCAAGTGTAGAGACACAGTCTTGCCCTCTTTTGGATTTTGATGGAAGACTGAGCTAAGCATGTGCAGAGGAAATAAAAGCCTTCTGTTTCACCAGATCTCATGGAAACTGATGAGAAGTCCTTTGACTATTTGCTGGTAAACACCTTTCTGACTTGAAAAGTGAAAGCCTGATGATATTTATAAAAGATCATAATTCAAGACTATCACAGAAGATTCATGAAGAAAAAAAGCAATTGCATTCCATATTTTTTAATAACAGCACAGGTGTCTACCTGATACAGGTCAATAATTTTTATGTCAGAAATTTCTCTCACAAACTGAGATTTTGTTCAGTGGTGGTGTATTACCCATTATGGTATGTTATCTTAACAGGTATGTACAATTATTGTTGGTCCAATGCAGTTCTATTACCTTTAATTAAAAATTCCTTTTCTTCTTTTTAATGTTCTACCTTCTGATAAGGAAACAGAACTGTTGTGCAATAGAAAGTTTGCCATGCATCTGGAAATAGGAAAGCTTTAACTCTATTTATTAAGAGGGTAACTTTAGGAAGCAGAACAAGAACACAAAATGTCAAACACTGGATCTAAGAACTTAAGTAATGCTAGCTGGAATTCCAAATCCTGTGTTTATGACATAATAATAGCAATAATATTAACAACATTTTTCATTCATAACTTCTGTACAACATTTTGTCCTACAGCTGTGTATCCACAGTCATCACTGAAATAAATTTAGCTCTGCGATAGATGTTGGCAAACAAACAGATCAGGGAAAATCAGCATGCAGCCCAGCAAGAGAAACAAAGACAAATTTTGGTCAAGGACTCAGGGACAAATCCTGCTGACAGTGAAACTGCTGTAGGCTATTTAATGTCCACGCAGCACAGAAAGACCAATGCAATGTGTAATAAATTCCATGGCATTCCATTTATTTGCTCCTTATATGCTGTTTAAATGCTTACCATGAAACACAATCTTTCCAACTGTGCTCTACTTCATTCGCCATTCTAGTGCAGAGATTTTTTTTTTGTTCATTTGCATGTCAATTGTCCACATCATTCTTTTAGCTATTTCTCTCACATAAAGCTTTAGAATTTTCTAGCTGTTTTCTTACAAAAGATGTCCAGTCAGTCAGCAAAGGTCACTAACTAGCCTATCCACTACCTCTATTCCTCTATGTCTACTGTGACACCTATTGCTGAAAACAAGTTAGGAGACACTTGTTTTGTGCCTAACAAGTTTGGTTAATATTTCATGCACATGCTCAAAATAAGATTTGTCTCAAAATCTTCAAACGAGAACTGTTCATGTAATCATATGTTTCTGTTAGTGTTTAATCTCTCTTGCATGTTTTGTCCACTTATTCTCATTACACACTTGAGCTGCACGTTATAATTAGTGCTAAATAATCTTCCTGAGTCAAGTGATGTCCTTTGATAAGTTTATAATTCTATTAAGCTTCAATTCTAATAAAAACATTAGCATGAAAATACATTTTTAAAATAATCATCAGAGTTAATTCAATGTATGGATACTGATGGGGCTTTTTTTTTCCACTTTTTTCTTTAACTATTTTTTTTTTAAAACTTAAAGCTCTTTTGTTTGTGTGTGAATTAAATCATTAGAGAAGTATATTTCTTAAACTTAAATGCCATCTAACAAAATCAGCTGAGATTTGAATAAGTAAATTCAAATAAAAAACAGAGAACAAGAGACACAGACTTCACTGACGTATGTGTGCCCACTGGAGAGGTGTTGGACTGTGAACAGGAATGTAGTGAGCCTGGGTTGTGGCATGAAATAAAAAAGTAAAATCCAAAAGGAAAAAAAAAAAGGAAAAGAAAAAAAAGCAGGAACCCCTGCAGCCATTGCATTTGACTTTCTAATAATGTCAGTTTCAGAGGAGAGGAGAGATGGAAATGAGAAAGGGTGCACTTGCAATGCAGTCATTCTTGCTGTCATTGCCTTTATGGCTTTTCAGCAGGCCACAAAAGGCCAATCCACTAGAATATGAATGAGACACAGTCATGGCCCCACCAAATAAGTAGGAGGCATGAAACCTCCCTGTTTGGGTCCTAATAGCTTTTTCTGGCTCAGTAATCTCTCACTATAAAGGGAAAACAAGACAAGACAAACAAAAAATGATCCTCAGTCCCCATATCCTGTCTGTGCTTGCTTTTCTTTGATTATTGTTCTGAAGGGCTTCAGAGAACTGGAAGATTAATAGTCTAGAGGGATTTGGTGAAGTAAACCCCTCTGAGAGTCTTATTCCCATCAACTCATCTTCTGTATTAAATATGCAATATTGTTAGTCTTGTTATGTGTGTGAAGATCTGACAGATAGGCATGTGGAATATAAACATTAAAGGAACAAACAATTTAAACAATTTATGTTTTCCACTAATTATGTATCTGAAATTCCTTAGAAGAAAAGAGAGGTACACTAGGAGGAGATATTTTAGTTGACACCACCCTCATATCAAAGCCATATCTATTCTCCCTTTCTTATCAATTAAACTAATGACAGCTTTCACTGAATTCAGCTGTGATCTTTGAGCTTATGTGACACATTATCAAACACATATTTAAGATTCTGTTATATCATTCTGTCATTCTCAGGAGTTGCACAGGGTTCAGAAATTGTAAATCATAACAGATATTTCAGCTGGCAGAGGAGAGCTTCATATTACTTGGCAGACCACTGCCCAGAGTACCTCAAGCAAACTCACCCTGGAATCAATAGTGTAGCCACGTGCTGGAATGGAATAACTTATGAAGACTTTTTTGATGGAGTTAAAGGAAGTTCTTCCTGTTTAAGTGTGCATTGTACCATATGGATGTGCCTGTTCAGTTGAAGATAGCTGAGGATACGTATGGGATCAATGGTCTGGTGTGGTGTGGAGGTCAACAGTGCACTCTGCAGAGAGCCAGGGATCCTTTGCAGGCAGCGCTGACTCTGGAAGCGTGGAGGCAAACTTTCCTCCAGCCCACATGCCCCTGTTGACAATAAGATAATTGAATACTAATTGTAACTTTAGCTAATTCATTCTGTCAAGAAAGTACCCAATTATTAGTCACATTAAGGTCAAGGAAAAATGTGGACAACGAGGTTAGGTAATTTGGACCGAGGCCATTTCAGAGTGTTAGAGCTAAGTTTATGACATGAAATACTTTGCTATATCATGTTAGATTTTAGTCTCTGCTGCTGACAGCCTTCTGAACTAACAGGAAGCAGAAGTGGCAGAACTGCAAACTAGGCTGAGTTAACTGTGTATGTAAAAAACAACCACTGTTTGGGATACATGTGACTCAAACATTGCATATACTTCAATGATATTTATTTCATTACATAAAAATATTTGTGCCTGTGAGGGACAGAAATATTCTTTGACATAGGACTTCAGCTAATATTATTGTCAGAAAATCAGTTAGGATTTTTTCTTACTATAGTTTCATCTGTATCTCTAAATTATTTGAGGGAAGATAGTTGAATCAGATATTTTGTGGGATTTGTTTGCTTTGAATAAGCAAGAAGATAGAGGTGGTAAAAAAAATGAATCTTTGGCAATGTACTCGTGTTTTTGGATTATACATTTGGACAGGGAGGATTAAGTCATTTGACAAAATGTTTTTCTTGAACAATGTGATTGCAATTAATATGATTCCTGAAGGGTGAGAGTCAAGTCAATTTGACTAAGTTCTAGAGAAATTAAACTGAGATGATTGATCTATATTTTAAAAAAATACGATTCTTCAGTGCTATTATATTCACTGGCTGAAACTAAGAGGACTTACTACTATCTACATGGCACAACTACAGGCTAAAAATATATGACTCATGCAGTTAAAATATGGGTCTTCAGCCTCAACCTTGCACAGTATCTATTCATTGTTTTAAATATGAAATAAGACCTTTATCATCTAATTCTGACTGATCCCATTTTTAGCAAGAAAAGTAGCAGCATAGTAATTTTTCTTGATGCACTCAGTGCAAGGCAGAGGTGGGGACAGAAGCTACTTATTCACTCTTTCAGCAATAATTGTGTCACCAACAGCATTGAAAACCATAGTCTGATTCCCAAATCTTCTTTAATGAGGTTGTGTATACATGTATCACCATGTTCTAGAAAAGCGTGCTTTGAACCACCGGCTTTGCCTGTTTGTACCACCATCTGTTTATACTTGATTTTTTGTTTTCCTCCTTGTCTCGTCTCCTCATTTCTGATATAAAATAGATTATTATATCCTTCCTTCCTTCCTTCCTTCCTTCCTTCCTTCCTTCCTTCCTTCCTTCCTTCCTTCCTTCCTTCCTTCCTTCCTTCCTTCCTTCCTTCCTTCCTTCCTTCCTTCCTTCCTTCCTTCCTTCCTTCCTTCCTTCCTTCCTTCCTTCCTTCCTTCCTTCCTTCCTTCCTTCCTTCCTTCCTTCCTTCCTTCCTTCCTTCCTTCCTTCCTTCCTTCCTTCCTTCCTTCCTTCCTTCCTTCCTTCCTTCCTTCCTTCCTTCCTTCCTTCCTTCCTTCCTTCCTTCCTTCCTTCCTTCCTTCCTTCCTTCCTTCCTTCCTTCCTTCCTTCCTTCCTTCCTTCCTTCCTTCCGCCACTTCCTTCCTTCCTTCCTTCCTTCCGCCACTTCCTTCCGCCACTTCCTTCCGCCACTTCCTTCCGCCACTTCCTTCCGCCACTTCCTTCCGCCACTTCCTTCCGCCACTTCCTTCCTTCCTTCCTTCCTTCCTTCCTTCCTTCCTTCCTTCCTTCCTTCCTTCCTTCCTTCCTTCCTTCCTTCCTTCCTTCCTTCCTTCCTTCCTTCCTTCCTTCCTTCCTTCCTTCCTTCCTTCCTTCCTTCCTTCCTTCCTTCCTTCCTTCCTTCCTTCCTTCCTTCCTTCCTTCCTTCCTTCCTTCCTTCCTTCCTTCCTTCCTTCCTTCCTTCCTTCCTTCCTTCCTTCCTTCCTTCCTTCCTTCCTTCCTTCCTTCCTTCCTTCCTTCCTCCCTTCCTCCCTTCCTCCCTTCCTCCCTCCCTCCCTCCCTCCCTCCCTCCCTCCCTCCCTTCCTTCCTTCCTTCCTCCCTCCCTCCCTCCCTCCCTCCCTCCCTCCTTCTAAAGCTATCCATATAGAAGGAAAGAATTACAGGAATATTTTTTTGTCCAGAGTTTAAATTCTCCTATGCATCACTTTAATCTCTTATCATCTTTACTCATATTTCAAGGAACTAAACATGTAAAGGCTGAAAAATAAGCTATAAAATTGTAAATTATTATTTTTCTAAGTTCATATCTCCCACCCACACCTGTTCTACTTCAGCATCTGCCCTCCAGCACCATCAGGGCAAGACTGAGTCATGGAAAAACTGTAGTAGTATGATAACTACAGATAAAAACTTTTAAGTTACTTGATTTAGCCGCTAGCAATCCTTCCAAGATTAAAAAAGTGGCTTCCTCTCTTGCATGATGCCATGATGCCATCTGAAAGTTTCATGAACAACTTTAATCAACAGCACGGCAATTTTGCAGCACTAGCATCTCATACCCGAATCTTTTGAATTTTCTGTTCTTGAGCTGCCATGGAGAACTTTTTGTCTTGCTGAACTGTGAAGTTTGTGAGATAGCCACAATGTCCCTTTGTGCTCCTCCAATACACAGAACTTCAGGCGACTTAAAGATACATACAGAGCTGTCCTAGTTTCAGCCAGAACAGGGTTAATTGTTACAGTAACTAGAAAAGTCAAGGCCTTGTGTTATTTGAAACATTTCCTGAATCAGGAAAGAGAAAACGATTACTTTGAAGCAAAGTAATCTGGATTTACAGCATCTCCACATAGCTGAACTGCAGAAGTCATAACACATGAACACACACTGTGTCTATGTACATGTATTACACAGTATGAAGTGTGTATGAACACAGTTCACTTTATGATGAGGTGGAGAAAAATATTTGAAATACTATGTGCAAAAATGAAGCTGAGTTCCAACATAGAAAAGTTCAGCTCTTCAGTTTGATACAACTACTAAGTATGGAAAAGTTTGAGATAAACCTACATTTTACACCTAATCAATTTTAATTTGGCATTTGAGGTACAAATGCTGAGTTGCAATGAAGGGAAAGAGCTGGTGAGTGAATATTTCTGATGAAAACTACTAAATTGAGTAATATCTGGTTTCATTTTAAAATGATAATTTGTTACTGAGAAGTGTTTGGATAAGGTCTAGAAAAATACATACAATGAAAGTATAAGCTTTGAGTTTTTAATGACTTCTTTCACCTGAGAATTTATCTCTGAACTTCAATACTTGATATTCATCAGTCAGTATTTATTTGTTCCAGAATCCAAAATGAAGATGCATAACCCAAGTAACCAAGCACATCTGAAGTGCTGAGTGCTACATTGCTTAATGTGCATTCAGCAAAGTATTTCACAGCTTTTGATTAACAGCTCTCAGTCTGTATTGATTACCTACAGATATATAAGAAAGAGGAGTTAAAAACGGCTGCTTTCAGGCAATTTATTTATCAAAACAGGGGTGTTACAGTCATAACATTATTCATTAAGAATAACTTGAATAATTGACCTGAAATGCATTATTTAGCAGGAATAAATATTTAAAACCAATGTATCTGATCAAAGGTGGTTTAACCACTGCTTGTCACCAAAGAATTCATTGACAATTGTCCTTTCCTGTTGAATGAATCAACATAATGAACAACTGCTGAAGCAAAAGGATTCATCATTTATCATTAGAACAATATACTGTATGTGTGAGAATGTTAAATTCATCCTAGAGACATCTCAGTTTTATTAAACCAGTGCATTAAATACAATGGAGAAATAATTGTAGCAATTGAAGGAACAATCACTTAAATGTCATTAAAACAATGATTAGTCATGGAAAAGTTACTAGATTGACAAATCTCTACTCACACCAGGCACTTTTTATCTGCTGTTTCTTTTAGGCTATGAAGATAATGGAGAAGCTAGAGAAATAAAAGAGAGAAGATGAAAAATTCTTTGAAAAAACAGTAAGTAACCAAAGGATAGAAATCCAAGATTTAAGTCTGTCTTTTGGTGCATTTTAATTAGTCTCTGGCCAGTTTTATATGCTCTAAGGAAGATAAATAAATTCATAACTTTTGGTTCAAAAAAATTGACCTTCAAGTTTAGATCACTGGGGAAAAAAAAAAAAGATTAAATTTATTTTGGTAATTTTCATTTTATAACCTATATACATGTAAGGTACATGCAATACAGGTCACAATGGATCTATGTATAGTCATTACAGACATGTTTTTATATGTGTCTTCTGTATGTGAAGGGCATAATGTTTTGTTTAGCAAAACCCAGTCCAACAGGAGTCAAGGTATGCAATGGCATTTCTGTGTAAGTTAGAGTAGCAAATAAGGTGTTTGCTTCTGAGACTTTTGCAGGGATGCTGTTTTTTCTCAATGGGTTATGTCTTGGTTTACTGTAAAGGTAGAATGGAAGTAAAGAAAGAAAGTAAAGCTCCACAAAGTTTTGCTTTCCAAAGATATCTTTTTTTATCCTTTTTTTTTTTTTTAACAAAACCTGAATGAGCAGAACAAATATGTATTGTATTAGTGATTTTCCTTGGAGAGCCATGAGTGATAACTGTGAGATATGGAATAGAAACTAGGATGAAATAAATGTTGTTGTATTGATGATATTGTTGTATCATGGTGTGAAGCATTAGCCGGTTCTTTACTCAGCAAGTCAGAGAAGGAAATACAATGTTATAGTAGATGAGTTTTTAGATATCATACAAAAATCTCTCTAGAGTATCTGATTCATTTTCCTGGCTTATATGCTCAGGATCATATTGTTCACTTAATTTAGAGTCAGACAGGAACTTCCTTCTTGATTAGACTGATAAATTTCTAATGCTGGTTTTGCTTCCACTATCCAGCCTTTCTGTAAAATATATATCACGCTTCTTATAATCATTTGGATATCATCTCTTGAAAACACCTCAGGCTTTTTTCTGCTGATTGTCCCTCAAAATCTGCTAAGAATACAAAAGCATAAGCCTCTGAGTCATGAGAAATATAATCAACATTGTAGTAAATGAAAGAAATAACCTGTTGGTGTGTCTTTTTTGGTGATGTCTGTTTCTTAACATAGCACAAACCAAATATAGGTAATAATGTCACAGGTGTTCCAGATGTTTTCTTCAAATTTTGTCTAGTGAAAATCTAGCTTGATCAAAAATATTAGACTTAATAAATTGGACTACATGTACTAAGTGATCATTTATGGTGAAACTAAGTGATCTAATGGTTCCTCCTCGACCTAAGCACAGCTGAATGCAGAAGTTGATATGTCACTTGAATGAGGGAAGAACAACTAATTTCTTTTTCACACAGCAGCAGGGTCTGGCTCATAAATAAGCATCAGACATGCGACCTATTATTTAAGCATCTAAGGTCTTTGTTTCTTTGCTATCTAAATTTGGAAAAACTTGTCTACTTATATCGTCAAGTTTATATTTTTACTTGTTTATCAAAACTTTCGATTCCAATTCCTTCCCTTTTCCAATGCTTATTCTGCTAAAAGTGTGTTTCATTTCATGCAGGCAAACTTAGAAACCTGTCCTCAAGACAAAGATTTTTTTTCTGTGTGAACCAAGACAGAATTACCTTCTTCTGGTAGATAAACTCCCTTGAAGGATCACCAGGGAGAAATATCCAGCCAATCAAGCTTTGCACACTTAACTCAGTGGGTTACAGTGGTTGACTGAAGCCAGCACATATGAACATTTGCTTCCAGTGCTCCTACCTGAGGATGTATCATGCAGCACCTGACATTGGATCAGCTCTCAGCAGCAGACAATTTTTTTCATTCAGGTAGGGTGTGAAAAGGAGGAAAACTGAACATTACAGAGGCTCGAAAACGGCTTCCTTAACAAAAGGATTACCATGTCCTTTTCTCTCTCTGATCTTTAACTTCTGTACACTGAAGTCCCTTTCTCCAAAACATGGTATGCAAAAGAAAGCCCTTTAATCCATTTCATCTATTTTATAAAGGCATCTGTTTTACAAAGTTGCTTTAATGATGTCATTCATGACTGAAATAATTCATTTTTTCAAAAGTTATTCTTCATATGAAAATAACATTTCTGTAATAATATAAGTATTAGATGATTTATACTGAAGAGCATTGCAATGTAAATTGTATCAATGATAAATTTAATTACAGAATGACTGAGCTCTAATTCTTTTTAACTCCTGGTCTTTACTTTCAATAACCTGAAGTATAATTTCAATATAAATTTGACTCTTTTTTTGATCTGGAGATTAGTTTGAACCCCTCACTCCCCCGATCTACATTTCTATATTTGTAGTTGTATTTCAAGCAGATACCACTGTCATTAACTAAAATGAACAAACAATCAATTTATTCAAAATCACATTCACATTTTTACATATTTCTAATATTCAAGAGTATTTGAAAAATATCATGGCAAAAAATTTAGTTTTCCTTGATATCCAGTCTATACATCCTCACTGGCTTTTGATTTCAGGTCAGCTCATAATGCAAACATAGTTCTAATCGAAGTCTATGAACAGCAAATAAAATTTTTCATTTCTGGAATTCCTAGTCCATTGTGAGATTTCTGTTGTGGTGGGTAGTTGGTCTTAGTGCAACTTAGAATAACTTCATCAATATAATTTTTTTTTTTAATAGAAAGGATCACAAATCAACTTGCTGACCAAACAAAATAAACAATTAAGGATTTTAGGTGCTTTCTCTTATTTGTATGGGCATATAAGTATAATGAGCATTGCCACATATTCAACTGAATAATTAGAGATTCCCCAGAGAAACTTGATAGTCTCAATGGCTTTGTTCTTCAAATTTAAACCACAAAGCAAGGGAATAAAATGTCGTCATGCCCTTTGTGTGAGGAACACATGGAGTTGTAAAAAGCCAAGAGAACACGTGTACCTTTTTAAGTCATTAGGTGTAATTTTCTGTCTCTAGTCAAAAGAAAAATGTCTTTTTTCATATAGCCTTCAGAAACAAAATTTCAGCCAGAATATTCCTGTCCATTTATAATCAATATCTTCTAAATCAACATGCTGTATTTCCTTATACACAAACACTGAAACAACCAAATCCTTTTCACATGAAAATCAAAGCTTTACCTGGGATAGAAAAGGTGTAAACAAGAAAGGTGTAAACAGTATGTTTACAGTCCTTGCAAACTGAAAGAACCACCTATAAAATAAAACATATCTATTTTTTTTAAAAACTTTAAAATTAACTGGCCAGAAATGGAAAAGAAAGATTATTAAGAGTAAGAAAGTAAGATTGTTAAGATTGTCCTTATTCTCAAAAACAATAACAAAGGCAGGTGCTGCTGTTTTTATTAATTGGAAGAGATATTTTAGGATCTAATTTGGGAAGTGGAAGTCCATAATCTTTGTCTCTTTTATTATTAATTATTCTCTATTTGTTTTTTGAATTGAGAAATACTTCAAGGGAAGCAAATTCTGTGATGCAGAAGAATTTCATGACTCATAGCCATATTTTGATGGGCTAATACATTTAGACAGCAAAATTGTGATGAAAAGATTCCCCTGTTTATAGTCAGATGATGATATGTAAGTAGGCTTAATAAAAACAGAGTTGATTCCTATAGTGGATTTTTTTTGTCTTAAATTTAAAAGATTTTAGTAAAAAATTCTCACTTTGTTAAAGAGCAAAAACACATTGGTTCTTGCAGAAGTGACAGATATTCTGTGACAGAAATGTCTGTCCACTGATACTTTGGATTGCAGAAAATCTTAAGATGAAAGATTTTTGTCTGAAATGGAGTACTGATGCATGCCTGAAGCATGCCTGATTTAAAAATGTATACACAAGCATGCAGGTTTTAAATTATGATATTTTTTTCCTTCAGTATTGAAAGATTTAAGTCATTACCATGGAAACTGTTTGCATCAGATTACTACTTTTTTCTCCAGCTATTTCAGTATCATTAAGTCCTTGCTAATACTTTATTATTCACTATCTTTTAAACCCACATGAATTTCAGTATCTAATTTACTCAACAAATTGTGTCTGACAAAAGAGAAAAACTTATAGTACAATAAACAACACTATTAATTACTCTGTGGAGCAGTGAGACACTATGTTTGTCAGCAACGTTACGCCTTCAAAATAATGGCACCCGGTAATTAAGTATGAACATATTCTATTATTAGAGCATATATCCTTTTTCTTTCATTTATTTGTAATAGAGAATAATGAAGTTGAATTTATTATAGCTGTAGCCTTTATCCTGGTAAAACAAAGCACAAGGAAAAGAAAAAGCATTCAGCCTGGGAACATATAAGAAAAATTATGTCGCTATGGCAACCAAAATGTCCTTTGTTATGCTTTACTCATTAAAACATTGGAGATTATGAAAAGATAAAAAAGTCTTCTAAATTTAGAAGGTCATCAGTTACAAAGTACTTCTTTCTGAGAGACCAGGTGCTTACAGTTTGAGGACAGTATTTTAACCTCTTATTTATGTGATCAACTCCTTTGTGTAGAAATTTTCATTCATATTATGAAGTCTTCCTGCTTAAGCAATTCCTACAGAGGTGATATTAGGATCAAATTCCTATCTTGGAAACATCAATTTAAATAAATTTTAGTCTAACTCTAATTGTCTTCAGCATCACACCAAAGCAACCAAGATATGATGTTGACCGCTTCTCAGAGAAAAGCTGAAATCTGCTTGAAGTTTGCGACTTAGTGAAAATTGAATATTATAAGAAGAGTGAACAGTTCCTTAACTAGTTTCTAAAGACTATGGAATACACCTCTTTGAAAATAGAGCATTTACTTTGGAACCAAGTTGGATTGTGCGTTCTGGAATCTGTTTGTGCAGATAAAGGGATTGGAAGGAGAAATCCTTGGCAAGAAACAGAGAAAAACCACCAAAATGCTCAAATTTGCTTTTGAGAATTGGGAGTTGTTTTTTGAGACCTGGTGAGAATAAGTGCCATTTCTATTCTTCTCTAGCAGGTACCTGAGCAATGACATTGAATTGAGAGTTGAATTACAATGACATTGGGCTGGCTCACATAATTCATAGCCATGTTATTCAGGATTGTGATCCGTAACAGTTCTCTTAGTGCCTTTGCTATACTGCATGTACATTTATGCATTTATTGCTATCAAATTGCTTTTTGTCCTTATCATTATGATAATTTCCATCTTGTAAACTAGATGCTTCACGTGTTGTGATGCTTTTTCTTCCCTTTAGAAAAAGTTCATTTCAGCCTTTTTCAAGAATAAAAAGTAACTAAATGTTTACATTTGCATCATGACCTCTGGTATTGCTGAGAGCAATTGTTCTGGCAGTTATTTAGGCCTTTTGAGAGCTGCCTTTAGGAAAGCCACTTAAGTTGGCTCCAATGCCTTTCCCTGGATTCTATTGATAGTGTCACTGTTAAGCATATATCCCAAACCCCTCAAGAAAACATAAAATACCATAAATGTGCTGATTTTGTTGTGATCTTGTAATACAACTGTCCAGGAGATATGAATAATTTAATGCAGAATTTTCTCAAGACCCTGGTTTGCACTTTCATTCTGCCTGTTTGGTAAAGCCCTCATGTTCATTGCCACCTGGCCACCAGTAACCTCAAGGAGCAGGGATTGTATTAAATGTATTCATGAAGTTTGTCTTGTGCTCTGACAACACAGAATGAAAAAGGTAATGAGGAGGAAGCTGCCACAAGTTAATTTTCTTAAATGTTATGTTCTTCAGTGCTTAGTCACCTCTCATGATAGTCCTAATCACCTAAATACTAAAATAGACATAATTTTCTAGAGAGATGAGCCCAAAGCTCAGAAACTATGCTGATGCCTCCATGAGAGATCAGTCTAGAACTGTAATCTCATTGTTGCTTCTTTTTCTCCTTCAAAAAATAATGTGAGCTGTGAAAGCACATTCTCAAGGGAAAATGTCTTTTTCCAGATCCTAAAGGTTTGTCTTAAGCACTGTCAATTTTTCTGTCTTTATTGCTGTAGTATTTTCTGATGGAAAAGGAATCTTTGAAGAGCTCAGGCAATTTGTTGAATATTTTTAAAGAAAACCATCTGTTTCCTCTGCTGTATTTCAAAACCAAAAGCACTAAGTTGGCCTCAAAATTGTTGTGTCTGGTCTGGATGATTGTCCAAGCTGAACTCCAAGTTTTGGAGCTGCTATTAGTTACAACAACTACTAAGTTCATAGAAAATTGCATAAAGTACCATGTGATCATCTGTGCACCATCATTTGTATTGCTGCTGATCCCTTTGTGCTTTGCTTCCAGACTTTGCAGTGTTATTTTGGAGGCAGAGATGCCGCTGATAAAGCAATAATGTCAACCTTTTCCATCATTCTTGTGGATGCAGACAATAGGGATTTAAAGCTGAAAGCTGATTTCACTTGCTTCCTTTTTTCCTGGGCATCCTTGTATCAGCAGCCTTGCAGGAGACTTTGTATTTCAGAAATTAGGGATCTAGGCCAAACTGTGTCTGGTCTGTTGGGTATTGTTCTTGGAGCTTGGAGAGCCCTTATCTTGAAAGTATTGTCACCTTAGCAATCTGTGCATAAATCCCCCGGGTCCAATTACTGATATAGGTAGGAATGGACTTTTAAATAAGAATTTAGTTTTTTTATAGCTCAAAATAGCCATAGATGGTCTGCTGCCACCAGCAGTACTTTTCTCCAAATGCTTTTGAAGTCATGTATAAGAGCCCAGATTTCCAGAAAAACATAGCTCACACACTTGTGAGCAGTGCTGGTTAAAATTGTCTTGAAAATTCAGCACTATACCAGACTTACACATTGTTCATTCCAAATGCCATCTTTGTTTCTTCAGTAGTCTGCCACACATATATAAATACTTGGGCTCTATTATTTAAATGTCATGAGGATAATGATATATGAGCAAAGAGAATCCTGTTTTGAAAGAATCAATCAATCAGCTATAACAAAATGAACACCTGCAATAAGACAGTAATTATAATAAGCACTAGAGCTGGATAAAATTTTCCTTTGATCCACATAAAACATGAATTCAGCATTTGTTTTTGGTTTTGGATTTTTTTTATCAAATCAATTTGGCCAAAAAATAGAGATGGTTTTCAGCTTAAACATTATTTTATTTAGAAATTTAGATTATGTCCACACCTTTTAAGGCAGGTATTTAAAATGGCATTTACTGCATTTAACTTTGGCCAAATAAATAATAATGTTCAGATATCTAATTATCTGCATCTCTAGGAGCACTTTCTTTTATTCCTAGCCCTGAAGCTAGTGAAAAGAGAAGTGAGAGACTTATTTCTAAATATTTTTCATCTTTATGTAGCTGCTCACAGAAATAGGATGAATCATCTTCCAAATAAACCTGTTTCCAGTGATTGTACATGGAGCACATGCTGCTCAGTCTAACCATTTGAATGTCAGGTTGCATTGTTTTACCTTAAACCCCCCCTCATTTTCCCTCCACCCCTTCTCTTTTTTTTGTTTGGCTTGTTCAGTCAGTAATCCAGAAACAAAGAAAGACAAACAAACAAACAAACAAACAAACAAAACATCAACAAAACCAAACAAAAAATCCCTCCAAATAGATTTTTTCTATAGCTCTATAAATGTTAAATATGCTAAATATTTCCATCACAGTAATACTAATTGTCATAACCAATTCCAGGCCTGTTGTGTAGGGCTATGTACAAACTGGTTGAGAAGAACATCCCATTCCCAAACTGTTTATTGTCTCTTATCTCTTAACCAAGGGTATAATTCATGGGTAAAGTAAAACAAGGAGTAGGGAGGATTCAATGTCAGTCATAACAACTGAGTCTTTTAGTATCAATAGTAACAGTAATCACTAAAGAAATAAAAGCAAATTGGCTGATCAGATCTTTAAGGGAACGCAGAGGGGAAAGACAGAAAAAGAAGCAAATAATGTAATACATATTACATTACATATTACATTAAGATGAATGATTGCACCATTTATAATTAAGAAATATGAGATGCTCATACTGCAGGCATGTAAAATGAATCTGAATTCAGTGAATCTATCTTTCCATCTATCCAAGTCTAATATCTCACCAACACTCATGATTTTAGCAAGCTAGCAATCTTGAAATAGATCTGACTTTAAAAATTGACGGATTCTTAGCACCAGAGTATTAGAACTATAAAGGTAATTCAGATTAATCTGAATATGATTTTTTTCATAACATGGAGACTGAGAAACTAGAATCAAATGTCCTGGAAAAAGCCCCTTAAATCAAAGCTCGTTAATTGGGTTCAGTTTTGGGCACAGGAGGACAATGCAAATAATGTCATGGGACGGTCCCAGCGATGGCTATATGGTAGAAACCAAATAAACCAAATTTCAACAGCACAACAAATAAGAAAGTTCTCATCCACTTATTATAAATGTGATAAATTTTGTCCTTCAGACAGTTTGAAAGGATGATGTTGTCATCCATTTTCACCTCAGGGAATTTTTTCAAAACACCACAGCAATAGATGCCGTCTGTGAGGAAAACATGAAAGATACTATGTGTAATTGCCCTTGGGATATTAAGGGATATACTACAATCCTCTGGTGTCATGTTTTTCCCTGGCAGCCCTGAAACAGTGCAACATATAATGAATGAAGTCAAAATATGATTTTGAAAAGAAAATTTGTGTGGAAAGGGTGGTTTAGTTGGTTTTTTTTTTTTTCTTCCCACCCCACAATGCTTTCTTATACAGAGGTGTATCCCTGAGTTGGCTGTGGTCATGGGCACCCAACGTGGGATAGAGGGTGTTGCTACGGGGCCCTTGGAATGGTTGTGGGACACCCAGTATGGCCATCAGGCATCCAAATTTGTCATTAGGGTTTAGGGTTAGGGTTGAGGGATTTTATTTGCAGGGAATAACTTCAGAAAGACTATATGTAAGAAATTATCAGTTTTGCAGAGGGTTTGTACCTAGTGGTACAGGTGTTTTTGTGTTTGATTGCCAGAAACATATCCTATCACCATGCAGACATAATCCTCACAACTTCCTTCTATGCTTGTGCCCTCCACTTTTTACTGGACTTCTAGAAGCAGGAACCAGCAGACTGCACTGCCCTCTCCCTTCTGCTCTGATAGTCCAGGCTTTCTAGTCTGATGCTAACCTGGTCAGGCACAAACTGAATCTAATACACAAGTAATAACTGAAATCAACCAAATTTTTATACCATGAAGGACTGGCTGAAGAATACACACAAAACCTCAGTTTATTCTTGGTTTCACCATTACTAATGAGGTAATTTGTGTTTGCAGCTGAACAATATAAGTACTGCTACAGATCACTGAACCATTTCAAGTTACTGAGTTAGTGCTACAAAGGAAAAAGCCACCTGGTGATTCAGATAACGGATTGGTACTTGAGATCTTCTGGAAAGGATGAAGAATAAGTAACTAAAGTGGCTTAGCATTTGTTTGACTATTAGTGTTTTGTATTATGATGCACATTTTCCAGTATCAAGTATGGAGAAGTACAGGTTATTGTCTCTACAAAAGAGAAGGGGGGTTCTTTTTCTGCCATTTCTGACTTGTGACCAGCTAAACAGCACACAAATAAACAAAACTGAACTTAACTTTATTCAGCTTATAAAAAGGCACTGATGACATACATAATTGATACTTCCTGTTGAATCCTAACCCAATTTCATCCTGACTTTTCCACTCCCCTATAATCTTGGAATGTTTATGAGTGACAGTTGCACCAATTTTATACAAGCTACCACCCACAACCTAGAACTACCAATGTAAAGCCTTTTTGACAGACTGTTATCAGAAAGGAATTTCTGTATAGTCAGTGGGATCTGGTTTAAAAGAAAAATGAAAATATGTTATTTGTTATCTTTATTACTTAAAATAGCAATTCTGGTGGAAAATCAGAAGATTTTAATATTAAACTCCTTACTTCGTGAGTCTATTTCATCCTGGTAACGCTATAAGTTCCCTCTGCAGCAAAGCAAAAGTTAGAGCCCTTCACAAATTTATCTGCTTACTCTGATTTTGAGCTCAGAAGTATTTCTCCCTTTTATTCACAACAGAAATTATGTATGTAGATTAATTTCCCAGTCTGGATTTAACATAAGAGTATTCCACAACATGTTATTTTTACCTATAGCCACGCTACTAAACCAGGATCAGTTATAAAATCTGGACCAACCTGTAGATCGAGAGACAAAAGTAACTCCGCACTGCATCACATACATGTGTAAAGGACACTGGAGTCCTAAACTGAGTTTCAGTCCTCACTGAAGCACCACGCTGCTAATGAAAAAATTGTAATGGGCTTCTCTTTTCAGCTATGGAAATTTAACTTCCAATTGGTACATATGTCCTCTCAAGTATATATCACCAGGTTTTACACAAAAATATTTCAGCCTAAAAGATAAAAATAAATAAAATGTGAGCATGCTGACACATTTTTTAACTTGGAGTTGAAATTTAATATTACTCATATTTTTCTTATAAAATCTCTACATGTAAAAAAGTTCTCTTTGACATAGAGTTTGAGTCTCTGTGCAAAGTCTGAATTTTATGAAATCATGGTAGAAAGCTTGAAAATAAGGAGGATAATATTGGCATCAGCAGCTACAGCAGCACAAACAAAATGAATAGGGATATCCTGAGATCTGAGATATAAGGTCACATAATATTCTGCAGAGCTTTGGAGGTGAGAATGAGAGCTTTAATATGATGGCAAAGAAGGAAATTAAGAAAGGAATTGCAAGGATGAATTTATAGATAATGATTGATAGGAGAAAAAATTATTACAAATACCAAGAAATTTTATTTTTGAATATTTGCCTCCTACTTTAAGCATACAGGTTTTTTTTTGCAAATGTGTGTATTAACTTTTCATTATTTTTCATGTGCATGTTAGAATGATGCCCAGTATGGAAAAAGTTCATATGACATGTGCTCAGGCTTGTGCATTCAAAGTGTTCCTTAACTTTGCCTTCAGATGTGACAGAAAACAATAGCTTTCCAACACTTGCAAAGGAAGTGGTTTGAAAAAAAGAAGACATGAATATCTATACTTTTTATGAATGAAAGTCTGTCTGGTTTGTAGTGTAATAGTTTTTTTGAGCCTTTCTAATGATGTGTATTTTCTTTAGCACAAATAACCTGTCGTGTACACTGGCAGGAGCTGTGAACAGTCTCGTAGGTAATCTGACATGGTGTTTCTGCTCCTGTAACACTTTACCCCACTAATCTTAACCTACAAGAACAGCCAAGTTCTGGACTATGGGTCCTGGTGTGACCTGGTGTGAAATTATATTTTGTTACAGGTGTTCTGCATGATTTTTAGTTATGAAAAACACAACACATTTTTTTAATTGCACCAGATCCTATTCAGTTTAACTGGGAAAGACAAAAGAGCCACCATGTCCAAGCGTGCCTAATTTCTGTGACTTTGAAAAACTGGAGTTTTATTTAAACAAAAAAACACTGCAGTTTTATTTTATTGCATCTTTAAATATTGTGTCTATGCAGTGGAACACAAGCAGCTAAAATTCACTGACAGGATTAGTCATATTGGTGTGATTTCCGTACACACAGACACAACGCAATCAGAAGTTGTTATGTACGCTCCTTAAAGCAGTAGTAGCATTTTTCTATCTGCATCTGGCACATTATATGCAACAGTGAATTCTCCAAATATCATGATTTAACCACATGGTTTTCACTTTTATCCCACCAAGCCTACACAATCATTCTGACTCAAACACCTGCATCTATTGTAACGAATATGGTTTAAAAATGAGGACAATACAAAATACTGGTGCGAAAGGGTTACCATAAACTTCATCAGCACCCGGACCCAGTGGCTAAGAAGTGTTGGTGACCTGGTTCCAGTTAGAGGTTAGCAAAAATCTTCTGCTCTAAAACAGAGAAAAAAATGCAATTTGAAAACTTTGATGAAGCTGTCAGGCTCTGAAAGTCAGAGACTACCCTGGGGACAAAGATAATATTACTGGGTAGAACAAGGCCTTTTGGTAAAGAAAGATTCATTCTCTTAGAGGTGTGGGTGGAGGATAAAAATTCTTTTAAGCTATTTTCTGATGGAATTATATTGTCAGAGGTTTTATCTCTCTTGCTTTTAAAATATACACGGAACAAGGACATCATTAATATGACAATTTCATAATGAACTTTTCAGCTGTTCTCAGCTGAAGAAGGGCAAAACCTGTTTCCTAACTTATATTCAAATACCCTTTTAATTGAATGGGTGGTAACTTCTTCATTTGAATAGACTATATTTTTTCCTTTCGAACATCCAAGGGAATAAGAAACAAGGTATATAGAAAACTTACTGAGAGGTATTAGAGGAACAGATCAGAAAGAAAATTTTAAAGTAGATCAATCACAGAAAAAAAGTTTCGAAGAAACTTTAGTAGATCATCTAGTTCACTTCATATTTTTTACCTCTAAATTTGACAGATAGGCAGTCTAAATATGAAGGACAGTGTTACCTCTGCTTTGATGTTGTGTGGCAGTATTTCCTTCCTTCTTCCTTTTACTCAAATGCACAAGCTGTCATATAAACAAATCTTCATCTGTGACACCTATTATTTTATGAATGTTCCTAATCTTAGCATTTAATGCATATGTCTGAAATTATTTTGTGCTGCTAACATTTGTTGTAAGAACTAAATCAAAATCAGAATCTTTGTGTCCCAAAGTGCAGTGGCTGAGATAAACTGTAAAAACATCATTTTTTCCTAGACTGAAAATATCTGTGTGATGTTAGAGTTGCTCAGCCTGATAGGAAAGATATTTGTTATGAGAGAAATACTGAAGAACAGGATTTGGCAAAGTCTTGGAAAAAGTTTTGGTAAAAACAAATGAAATGTCAGGCTTACTGAAGCATGCTTTTTAAGTGCTATGCCATGGCACTGTGTGGATTTTAAAAAGAATTATTATATTACAGAAATGTAATATATATCAATGGTTTGGGGACTGAATGAGGCCTAGATTCCAACACATGTCTAGTACCATGCCAGTACTTATTTTTATAGAAGGTTGCTGGGATATTTGAGAACCATTTAGTAAATGTGTGGTTGTGACAAGGCAGCTTGTTCTATTTTTTTTTTTTTTTTTTTTTACATTTATGTAGTATGCTCAGTTTTTCAGTATACACTAGTGGTAAATCTCAGTTTATTACTCTTGTAGGACTGGAGACAGAATAATCTCCTTATATTAAAAATTAAATGCAAAGAGCAGAGTGAAAAATTATATATTTTAAAGATTCTAACAGAGACTCCTGTGGTTTCAGCAACTTTTGTTGCCACGGTAACTGTGTGCAGTGTTTTCATAAAGTTTTTTTCTCTTTCTTTTGTTTTTCTTTTTTATTTGAAAAAGTTAAAGTAAGAACATTTACTTAATAACTAAATAAAGATTTTTTTTATTTTATGTTTTGGACTGTCTAGATGTCAAAATTTTAAATAAGAGTCTTTGATCATCTGAAATGGTGGCAGAAATGACAAAGAAAGAGCTACCATATGGATCATACTCTGGTCAGAAAAAAATACTGTATTGTCATTTTTGCTTCTCATAACTCTTTCATGAGATCTGAGTGTAAAAATCAACTTAAAAAGTTGACTCATACCTCGTTATCTTCTTCTGTTATGTGAATTTGTCCATCCTTCTACTCTTTTTTGTGTAGGTCAACCTCTTCTCAATCCTTCCATTCCACCCTTTTCCATGGATCTTCCAGCTTGAATAGGAGTGTAGAAACTCTGCACTAAATTTCTGAGCTTTAAGGAAGGTATTCTCAGCATCTACAAGGTAAGCAGGTGGCAGGGAGAGATAGCTGATCTCTCCAGTTTAATTCAGACCCATCTAGCTGCATACTGACCCTCTTCCAGTGCCCTCCAAGTGTTTGTCATACACAGTGCTCCAAATTTTCTGCAGCCTCAATAAAGCAGGAATGTGGACTGGAATCAACAGTACAGTAGGTGCACAGCCTAGTGTGAAACTGAACTACTTGACTTGTCCACTTCTGCTACATAACACAATTATTTCTCAACAATGGACACCACGCTTGTTGTTTTCTAAATTGAATGAATATTCATGTGACTATCAAGTAGGTCATTAGCAATTTGGCATTTGGAACTTCAGATGCTGAATTCAAATGAAACAGGGTTTATGCACTTCAAACCACCACTTTCACTCCACCTTATGCTTTTTCCCTGAACAAAAAGACAAGGCTGAATCTTCATTTGTCAGCTCTGTGTGCATCATGTTCATGTTGCTGGTTCTTTTCAAGGGAGATAAAAGGCAGATTTTATGCCATGCATTGCAATGACAATAATAAATTGTGAAAAACTGTAATACACTTACATTATTTTAAAACTGCCTTCAGGACTTTCAACTTGGTCATATCTTTAAACAAAATAATTTGACAAGTTTGGATAATTATACAGACCCAAGATATACAATTCGGTCATTATTAATTCCTGAAAAGTCATAGGCAATATAACTACTAATACTGATAGAAAAAGATTTGTTTTATTTCATACAGAAATGTGATTTTAAATTTGCTTGTCCAGGATTGGTGTAAACCTTATCTGACTGTAAACAATTCATACAATGAGAAAAATAAAAATAATAAAAAAAAAAAGGAAACCTGAAAATGTTTATAAGACTTTCAGACAGAGGACTCTTAGGTAAAAGAAACAAAATGCACTGTAGAGACTGCCCCTTGTTTTGGGTTTGCCTCCTGTTCTTTAGATCTGTGAGACCTGAGAAGCTGCCGGGGCATCTCCTGTGCCTCTGTTACCCTGCTGGTGTGGGTGCCAGCAAAGCTTTCTGCCATTCCTTCCCCCTTGTGCTTTTATGCCCATGTATTGCAATTTGTTCTCTGTTCATACTGTCCCCAGTGGTTATACTACAAATCTCTATGCCAATATGAGCTAAAAGAATAAAATTCAAAGTCAAGAATAAACACCTCCTAAAGAGGACTTTATCACCAGGTAGGGAAGTCACCACACTTGATCATCGAATGACTGCTGAGTTCTGCACAATTCACAAAACAGATTCAGTGGAGACTCTCATGCACTGAGGATTTGTCATCAGAAAAAGTAAAACAGAACTGAGACTCAAAAATGTCAAACTGTTGTGAAGAACTGAAGAATTCTCTCCTGTTAGAAAGCACAGTGTGCAAATGACAGGTTGCAATACTTTTACAGAGTAGCACCTAAAAAATCTTCACTTGCTCTCACCTGGAAAAACATTCATGTTGCAATCTGAAAGGACTGCAGTCAGGGAATGCAAAGAGGAACAGAGTAACTGAAGTTTTACCATCATCCCCAAAGAGGATAATTAAAAGATCCTTGTTTTTCTTTCTGTTATGATGATAGCTGAATACAATAAGAAATGTGCAGATTTCAGGTTTTGTAATGAAGTAGCTGAACTACAGAATTGCACGATAGGATAATAAAACCTACAAATTTTTCTTATTCAAGTTTTGAAAGACAAAAATAGTATAAATATTTTCATCCTGATAGAGCATGAATCATCTGTCCAAGGCTACATTGGATACTAATTAATATATTTATCTTCTGTCACCCCTATGCAATGTTAGCAAGACCTCATGATAATCATTAAGTAAAAAAGATGTCCTGTGAAACCTTTTCTAAATATTTCAGATTATCAGAGATACCAGTAGCTGTAGTAACAGTGGTACTGACAAGACAACAAGTGAATCAGACTTTTTTAATTTCTGCATTAGTGTGAAATTTGAATCAGTTTAATAGTAATTCACTTTTTACCTAGCAAGTTGTCCGTACCTTCTGTAAGGGTTAATTATGGATCCATTTTATAGGCCCTAAAAAACAGCATCATTCATCTGTTTCTTGCAATAGCATAGCAGTAAATTTATTCAGTGCAAAAATGAAAATTGAGCATTAGCATACATTGAATGATAGAGAATGATATAACCAAAGTCTAATTTTATAGTATTTATGGATTGCATGGAAAAGGGTAGAAACCTTACAAATTCCCTTTTATGGATAACTAAGCCTTTTTTTTTTAATTGAATTTAGATTTAATTCTTTACAGCTGAAGTGTTAGTTACTTGTGATGAAGCCCACCTACTTGAAACATCTATTTTAGGAAGAGATGAATCACTTCTTGTTGTGCCTCTCTTTCTCTTGACTATGGATGAAGCATAAGGGAATATTCATCTAAAAATAAGACATCTAATCTAAGCTAAAGTTAGGCCAGAGGAATCCTAGGATAACTGCCTAAGTATGTAGTTTGATTTAGTGCTTAAAAAAATGAAGTCATGCTGGAAAAATGGAGCACGAGAGACATGTTTTTAAAATACATCTCTCAGCAGATATTAGGCATCTTAACACCTTTTGAAGTGGAAAGGATTAAGGAATGCCTCCAAAGCTGACTTGTGACTCCTATGAATTTGGTATGCATTAGGTAGGGTAATATTGGTTACTGAGCCTTGAAGACAAAGATAAATATAGACTGCAAAAAGTCTATAAAAGTATTTTGCAATACTGTGATGGCACAGCCATCCAGACTCTATTAGTATTTTGCATAACTGTGAACATGTGACCAACAAATGGGCAAAGACAGATGTGTTTTTATACAGAAGGCACAAAAGTGACAAGAGTTGCCAAAGAAGATAATGACAATGGGTTGTAAATTGGTGTGACATCTACCTGAAGAAAGAAAAATGGTCATAAGTGCTATGGAGAGAAAGAGAACCCATGTCTTGGGAGCAGAGAGCAAAGAGCATAAAAATGCCTTTCTATGTATGGAAAACCACAGAAGAAAGAATAAATGGCCTGGCACTCTTCCTTCTTTTTTTCTTTTTTCTTTTCTCCTTTTTTCCTTTTTCCCTTTTTTCCTTTTTTCCTTTTTTTCCTTTTTTTTCCCTTTTTTCCTTTTTTCCTTTTTTCTTTTTTTCTTTTTTTCCTTTTTTCTTTTTTTCCTTTTTTTAACCATCGGGTACCTGGAAAACAACATTTCTGAATCATAGATTACTGGATTGCTGCATACTGAAAACTAACAAACTTGAACCACAGAGTCAAGGCTTAAAGTGTCAATAAGCTGTGGCCACAGGGAAGCATGTGGTGAAATGATACCTTTGATAGGATGGTCATGATGCTCAGCAGCAGGTAATGAGATACACAAGGCATACACATATTTTGAGGAAGACAAAGAGGCACAAAAAACCACCACATTCTTGGTTTGTACAACCTCCCAATAACTTTTCTAAAGCAGCTGATGTCTTAGTTAAGAAACTGAACATAGAGCTCAGTGTACCTTGCTGTTGAGTTGTGCCTTAAAATACTAGTCAGTTTAAAAATGTGTGAGGCTTTATTAAAAACATATTTCAAACACTTGCAGCTCTAGAGAGAGAGTGTTCCACATCCCTAGTGTTTGCAAAATAGCCACTTTCCAATTTATTTGCCTTCATGCTTTGTGATCATTCATAGCTGCTAACACAGAGATGCAAGAAACAGTCACCTCCCTTATCACGTACAGGAATAAAAGCTTTTTATTCAAAGGTAACCTTTCTTAAAGAAATCTGACAGCAGCACTATCCAGACCCAAATGACCTGTGACTGAGCAGTTACTAATTAACAATTTTTTCTATCTTATTATCATCACACTGCAGGATAGATAAGAGACTAACATTTTTGCTGCTCTTCTCTGCCTTTGGTAAAACCTATAATTTTAGTTAACTATGTTACTGAAAGGGAAGGAAACATCCATTTGCCATAAAGACATGGGAAGACTAGGCCAAAAGGCCACAACTCTTTGTGTTCACATTAATGATGCAGTATGAAAATAAGGATAAGTGATTCAACAGGAAGCAGGGAAAAAAATGTCTTGTGACATTCTTGTTGCAAGCAAATATGGTAGATAATGTATGCATCACGGAATTAGGCATCACTGTGGTTGAAGTGTAGAGGACTCATACACCACCTTAACATCATATTTTAAACCAAAATTTACCAAGTTCACTCATTACAAAACATTTATATGCTAAAGTAGTTGTGAGTATAGAATGTTATATGACGTGTGGTTCTTGATTCACATTCACTGGTGTGAATTTACACTGCTTATTCACTCATTTAAGCATTGATCCATTGTGTCTGGTTATGTTATGGCAGTTTTATAAAGTACTTGTATATAGTTGTTAACTAAAACTACTTGAGGATGCCTATATTTAGGTTCAAGGCACATTGATAGCAATTTTTTTCCTACTTAGTGGAAATGCCTACAATTGATAGATGTCACAGGCCTCCTTGGCTACACTACAACTCAAACAGTGCAAATAAAACTCCAAGATTTTGAGGTACAAACTGAGCATCAGCTCAGTTGACTCCTCAAAATTCTATTTTCTACCAGGAAGCAAAGACTTGGTTTTCTGGTTACCATGCTAAATTATGAAGATTTAACACCAAAAATAATTTTTCCCTGAAAAATCTTTTGTCAGTAGATGCTGCCTGGATATGGTAAATGCAAAAGTGAAGTTTCATTGTCTTGCAGTAGCAATCCTACATTTTTGATCAGTGCCACAATGCCGTCCCCCCAATAAAAAAAGGAGACTAAATCATAACACACCAGAAACGTTCTTATGTTCATTTTTTATTACTATAAGTACGTAGGAATTATAGTCTGCAGAGAAAGCAAGGTTGTTCTGTAATTAATTTTTTGTAGATACTGCTTCACTTGTCTTAGCTTAGCTCCCTAAGTCCTAAGGAAAAGCAGTCTCCATGAACCACAGTTTGGAATCTACTGCAAATTCTGAGGTGTTGGGTCCTTTTCAGCAGATGGTATGAACAGAAATTTGCTCATGTGTTAAATCTTTCTGTTTGGTGTCACAACTCAGTCATTTCTCTCAGGGTTTTCCTTATGTCGTGCTTTAACCCCAGACAGCAACCAGGTACAAGGCAGCTGCTCACTCACTCCACTCCACCTTGACCTGGTGGGGAGGAGAACTGGAGGGAAAGGATAAAGCCCATGGTTTTAGAGAAGAGCAATTTCATAATTGAAACAAAATATAATATCAACAACAACAACAACAACCCGATCATACCAATAATGACAATAAAAGTTGTAGTACTGAGGAGAGATAGAGTAGCAGAACCCAAGAGAAACCAGAGATGCACAATACAATTGTCCACCATTCCCCGACTGACAGCAGTCCTTGACACTACCTAGCAGCAATTATCCCCTTTCTGGGTAACTCCTCCCAGTCTATGTACTGGGCATGAAATTCTGTGTTATGGAATACCCCTTTGGCCTGTTTATGTCACCTGTCCTGGCTGTGCTCCCTCCCAGCTTGTTGTGCAGCTCCTCATTCTCAGAGCATAAGATGCTGTAAAGTATTGACTTAGGATAAGCACTACTTAGCAGCAACCAAAATTCCCGTGGGTAATCAGCATTATTTTCATACTAAGTCCAAAAAACACAACACTATGCCAGCTACTCAGAGAAAAATAAACTCTGTGCCATTGAAAACTGGGGCATCCTGGGATTTATGGGGAGCAGATTGGCTACAGGATACTGCTTAGAAGTGTACGTCTCTAGGCCCAAGATAAACATATTTTTTCATATCCAATAACTTTTTTTCTTAGAGAATATATCTAGATATGACTAGAGCACAGATCTTCAGCCTTTCTAAAAATCAATTGCCCTCATGCAAAAAATCAAGCAAGTCCTTGTCAATAAACCAATATGCCTGCCTAAAAAAGAAGCTGTATGGTGGCCTGTCCTGTCACATACTGTTTCCCATCTTTTACTGAGTACAATAAATATTCATTAGACATACACCAGTAAGCATTCAGGAAGGAAAAAAAAAAAAAAATTGAGAAAAGGCTGTAAAACAATTCTGTTCAGATCTCTACAAATCCATTAATGTTGATTTTGATCTTCCAGTGCTGGGGCTGTCTTTACATTTCTATTTTATTTTGAAGCTTTGCTGCCCTTGGGGTTCTGCTGCAGGAGCAGCATTTTGTGACATAATTTGTGAAGGTATCTGCATGCCTTGACAAGGTATTCCTAGCAGTCTGCCTGGGAGGCAGATGTGCCTGGAGCAATTCTACAGCTCGACAATAGACACATATGGGATGTTCCAGACTAGGGGTTTCACCAGCCTGCTGGGTGCTTCCACTGTGTCTGAAGTATACTCTGAGCTTTTCTCATGCAGGGCTTGGCACCTAGACAGCTTTCCCCTCACTCTTATCACCACTCACTTTACATGGAACATACACACATACTATGCCCACTTTTCACTGGCATGGGTATGCATTGTCATAAAAGCCAATAGTGCTTCTGAAAATTTACATTGATATTTCAATAAAAAATAATCATTAAAGTCAATCTTACCTTAGAAATGGGTTGAGCACCTTGGAATTTGTTCATTTCGGCTCTGCCAGTGTCCAAAAAAATACACCGATCAAGAAACAGGACTGAGATCTGAGTTTTTTTACGGTATTCATGAGTAATGATTAGAGGACTCAGTGTCTGAAATATTAAATTTGTCGGAGAACACATCCCTACCATGATGCAGAAAACAGAAGACTCCCCCAAAACAAAATCCCATTCAAAACACATTCTAAAATTAAATTGATTTACATTCATAATGCTGGAAAATATTATACTTTTCTTCCCACAGTCAATAATTCTGCTTGCCCCAATAAATCCAGCTAAGTTGAAATGGGATACTTGATTACCCCAGCACAACCTGGCAACTTTAAAGAATGAGTGTTCCAAGCAATTACTCATAAAACCTTTTTCTGTGCTGTCCAGATAGGAAACATCTCTTCATCAGAGAAGAGAGAATACCAGAAGCTCATAAGGTCAGGGCTGCTTCTCTATTTTTTTTTTTTTTTCCTTTCTTAAAGACATTCTCTTGTATATAAAGTTTGCTGGTTTGGCATTGATACAACATGTGCTCTTATGATATAGAGAGGAAATCTGTCTGCTTGTCTCAGTGTTTATATTTATATAGTCACTGCTCAGCCCTAAAGCTGTTCTTCAGATCTCTAGCTAAAATAAATGTCACACACTGCTGAATTATTATAAAAATAATTCTGTTTATTTACAAATATGACAACAAGCTGGTAACTTACTGAGATTCTTGAAAGGATTTTCAGTTTTTACAGAGATATGTTCCAGCTAAGCTATTTCCACTCTCCCTGAATATTGTATTCTAAATCCAGCTATTAGCCACTTGCCAATAGATGTGTCCAGTCTCAGTAGCTATGTATTATGATGGACATAAAGGACATTATTAAGTATTTGGAAAATACTCTTAATGAAAGATAAAATCTCTCAATCCCTTCTCACTTTTTATGACTGTACTTGGCAGCAACTTTTATCTCATCTTCCAAGGTACAAAAGAATTAAAACATGATGAGAAAATGAGAATTAAAAGTGAGAATGAGATTTAAAATTATAGTATATATTGATAATGTAATACGATAACAGTGAAATGCAGGATATTTTTGCTTAGTGCCAGTATTTTACTATGCACCATCTATTTTTTGCACACTTAACAAAGAGGATCCATTTCCCAATGCACACATTTTCTTTCAAAATCTGCAAAACCAGCAAAATGTTTAGCAATGCATAAATAAATACAAAAGCAATCTCCCCTGTTTAAAACAAAGGTATTTGTTCTGTATTTCTCTTAGGTGATTAACATGAGCAAGTAGAAATTGTCATGAGAGACAGTAAGAGAGAGAGAACATGAGATTGGAAAAAAAATATCTAATGATTGAATTATTGTTTATTTAAATATTTTGGAATAGTCAGTATGGCTTTGTCTACAGGACTACACTTGACTTGTTCCAAAATATTTCAGGCAGTGAAATAATTTCATTAAATAATTCATCACAGTGATCCCAACCAATACATAGAACAATTTTAATGTATATCAATATGGATAAACTTCTTCTGCAGTAATTGACATGTAATATTCACATTTATAAACAGGTGAAAAAAAAGGCTGAGAGAGTAAAATAAGCAAAAAAGAAAGAAAGAAAATACTTCTGACAGTTTCTTTCCTGTTTTTTCTAATCAGCTTGTATAAATTATCAGCATGTGTACAATGTCTGAAAAATATATTTTTATATTTTTGTTTTGTTACTAACAGTTATGAACATAAATGAAGGATAGTAACAAATCTACGTACAGGATCTCTATGCTGATTAAAGGCATATTTACAGAACCTTTGTCCAATGTTCTTCAAAACATAGAACTTTCCAAGGGATTATAAAATCTATTCAGTATAGAAGCCCTTCAGGAGCTCAAAACATTTGGCCTTAAAGAAAGTCCAGGTAGCTCATTATGGAGTATATGTACTCACAAAGAGACACAGAAATGCAGCAAAGTTTATTTTCTTCATATGGCAAGATGGCAAAAGGTGTAAGGTATATTCTCAATCTACAACGAAGGCATTTCAGCGGGTATAAAGGAGGGCCTTTTCCTCCAAAAATGATTATTACCATGCAGAAATCACATAGGAGCTGTGACTACATTGCATTGGATATTCTTATTTAGAACAAGTAACCAGGATCAATTTGAAAAGGTGAGGTGTACGTATGTAACATCAGTCACACATTGAGCTCTTTCTGGTGTTACAAATAAGGATTTTATATTGCACTGTCCAATAATATTAGTGAAGCTGTTTGATGAAAAGTAGGAATTTCCATCTAATGTCAAGGGATTTTAGTAGATAGGATAATAATTCATCCTCTCCTTCTCTCTTTAATGAACTCATCACCATGATACCTGACAGCCATATTAAAAACCAGAGAAGCCAGAAAAAGCAAAAATCCTGAACTGAGTGGCCTTTCAGCTTCTGCCTCCAACACTGATTGATGCCTTGAAGGTAAGAATGTAGTAGATTGATTTAGATTTTCTTTTTAGATTTTCCTACCGAGCTCTCTGCTTTGCACAAAGTGGAATTACAAATACAATCTTACTTTGGTATGTCACTTTGTGCTGGACACTGGGATCCCACACTCGGGACAATATCAACCGCTGCAGAAGTTTTGGTAACTTCTGCGAAGAGATTTGTTTCATTCCCTTTCCAAACTTAGTGGATTGCTACAGATCTCAACTCTGTAAATTACAAGCAGCTCTTTTCATAATTCAACTCTACCAGTGCAAATGTGAAATTGTTGAGACACTGTGTTAATCTTCTAAAGCTGCAAACCAATTTAAGAAATAATTCCCCATGGAATTCAGGTAAGAACAGAAGAATTACTGTGACATGTAGTTAGGAAAAAAAACTAAAGAATAACGCTAGTTACTAAACCGAACTCTGGAATAGAAGTAGTGGAGAAACATATATCATATGCATGTTTAAATTAGTTTCTGTATTATCAAATAATTAAAAGAGTCAAACTATACAATTGCACTCATCTAACAAAAGTAAATAACGACTTTTTATTATTTCTTGTCATGAGGTTAGTTTACCTTTAAGGAAGTTAAAGTTGCTGGGGGCTCTTGGGAGTCTTTTCTCTTGACCAATTATCGGTCATTGCTGAGAATTGACAGCAGTTTTAGCCATTGAAAAGTAGAATCAACTTGTGAACCCCACCTTAAAGTGTACACCCAGAAGCCTGTGGTGTCTCTTTGTTTCCTGGCTGTGAAGGGTGGCGGAGCTCCAGGCCTCCCGTTCTCTGCCCAGGCCATGCGGCCTGGGTGGGGAGCCGGGCTGAGCCTGCCGTTCTCCCGGCCGGGAGATGGGGGCCGGCGGGGGCTTGCCCCGGGCTGAGCCGGGCCAGGCCGGTTCCTGGCTTGGCTGCAGGTTTTGCTGTGATAGAATTTACCAGAAAACTGCCGAGTAAAGAGGAAGAAAAGCTTTAAGCCTGCTGCAAGCAGAAACAGTAACTATGCTTTCCAGAGCAACTATGAAGAACTTTCCATCGAAGGCAGCTCCAGCTCCTGTTCAGCAGAGATCACCGAACCATCTACAAAAGCTTGGGCAAGATTTTAACTCTTTCTTATCCAGATGAGACTTGCGGATTAATCTTTTCGTCCAGAAAGAGAAAAGGAGAGTGATCCACATGAAAAGAGACTTTATAAACTACTAGTGGCAAGAAAGAAAAGAAACTTCAAGAAAGGTAGAGAATTAAGAAGATGCTTTAATTAAGCTGAAATATCTTTCTGTTAAAACTATGGAGATAGACAATGAAGTCCTGAAAAGAACTCCTTTAATTCATAATAGAGTATGGGGAGGAATAAGGTGTTCAAAGTGTAAATTTGAGTAAAAAGTGGAGTAATTGTGGTATAGTGAAGTGCTGGGAGATTTGAAGCCTTGAGAGGCAATGAGAAAACTGTTTTCTAGTGAAGCTCACAGGAGCAGATGAAGAATACCTTTTTGCCTTTGACTAACTTATCCTTAAAAATACTATCCCCAAACTAATGACCTATAACATTTCAGAGTGATGTGGAATAGGAGGGGTGGGCTCTGATAATAACAGCTCTGAGCAGCTGATATCAGAAGAACGAGAAACTATAACAAAATAGTTTTCTTGTGAAAAACTCCATAAATTAACAGAAAGGAACTTCTGTTTCTCTACAGAAACTGAGGAAAAGACTATAAAAATAATTAGAACTGTTTAAACCATCAAAATTATAAAGTTTTTGTCTCTGTTGTCATGTGAACAAAAGAATAGTGAGCAGTAAAAAATGAAAAGGTTTTTCTAAAAGTTTATTCTGGTGTTCTTATTCTTGTAGTTTGTCAATAAACTTCTCTTTATTCCTTTTAAGTTTTATACCTGGTTTGCTCTTATTTTAATCCATATCTCACAGCAAAAAAAATAATAATTCTTTTTTCCCCCTTGTTTGTTAATTACTGGTTCAAAACCACGACATTTCTCTTTTAATTGGAGTTCAACACTCTAACTGGGTATCTTTGACCTCATTTAGATCAACACTTCAACTGTCCTTCTAAGGAACTTTAGATTCTTTATCCAGATTACAGTCTTCTAGCAAATGTGTATCTGAAATATGTGATGACCACTGATACCCAGCACTCCAATAGAAATCAAAAACTATAATGTGTCACAAATATATTTTTCTCTCCAGAAAAAGGAACGTGAGGGTAGTAGTAATTTGCTCTTTCTTGTATAAAACAGCTCTAGCTTTCCATAGCTTGGCAAATAATAACATCTAAAATAAAATATGAGAAGGGACAATGCATTTAAGTTGTTGCAGCATTTTTCAGAGAATTTCAGAGATAACAATAGTTCTTGTGTGGAGAAAGGGAAAAGAAAAAAGCTTTTTGACTACACTAGAGTGCAGAAAAACCATATACGGTTTAAAAACATGAAAACAGTATTTCCTGGATGCCAGAGATAGTGGAAAACAGATGCCCTGGGATCTGCCCACACATCAGCAAAAACACTGGGCTTTCAGCCACAATAAATTGCTGGTGTTAGATTAGCTTCAGGGGAAAAACAACCAAAACCAAATAATACCACTTATCTGTACTTGTAAGTTTCAAACCAGATTTTCCAAAGTGGCAGAAAAAGTCATCAGCACAAGGAATCAGCATCAGAAAGTTCAAGGAAAAGTGCTTGTCTCGAGGTCCCATTAAAAGAAGTTTGCACACATCTTCTTCTAATTGGGTCAGCTTATCTGTTTTGAGGTTGAAATTATTGATGGTATAAAAGAGATCTGACTAGCTGTTTCTTTGGCTAAAAACATGAACTATAACCTCTAGAAGTGTTCAGACCTGTATTAACAAGGAAGACAAAAAATATAAAACATGGTAAATTGTTGTAGTTGATAGCTTGGAAAGTATTTTTTCCCATCTTTTAGTTGTGATTTTCCCCCCCAGCTTCTCTTTCTCCCAATTGTTTACCTGGCCTCAAGTTACCATGGTTACTGAAGTTTCTCCCCTCAGCCCCACGGCGAGAGGCCGGATAGAGTAAAGAGAAGACCGTGCTGGCATTTCCAGCTGCTTGAAGTTTCTTTAGCCCAGGAAAGCACGGGGTTGGGAGAAGAGAGACCCTTCTTTTCAACACGGAAGTTTGTAACTTTGTTTTTCCTGTCCCAGAATGCCTCTGAGCTATGGAAGCTGAGAGGGCATGCTTACCTTACCTTCCCTTTCTTTCCCCCCTGTGTTGCCAGGAAACCAAGCCCCCCACAGAACCAAGAAGTTGGTGTCTGTTATTTCTTATCTTGGTGTGTGTAACCTTGATTTGTAGAAAGTTTATAAGATGTACTAACTGAGAAAAATAATTGGTTCTTTCTCTGATGTTCCCACCCTCCGAGAAACCCTGTTAAAAGAGACCTCCAGACCCCAAATCCCGGGTCTCTTGTCCTTTGGATTCCCCTTCACAGAAATAAACTGTGGAATGCAACCCCAGGGAGAGAGTCCCCCCCTGATTTCTTTACTCGCTCTATAGACTTGGATTCTTGAAGAAAATCAGTGAACCCCACAAACATGCTGGCTCGAAACTCGAGTAAAGAGAAACCTCATCACTGAGCTAGCCGGGCCACACTCGAGAAGATCGAGTCAGTAAATGTGTTATTTTTGCAAGAACTTAAATCAATTGACACCTTGGTTGTATTAAATGAAAGAACAGATTCAACTAGTATGACACTTTAATTTTTCTTTTGATGGGATTATAAAAATGTAAAACCATTTGAAACAATTCTGTGGCATAATTCTTATGTGAAAGAGGGACATGGGGAAAAGTTACTAGTTTGTGTATTTTCTATATCTGGACCTGTGGTTCCTCAACTAAATTTAGAACTCAAGCAGTAGAAAATCATTGTGGACAAATTTTAATCTGAGATTTAAATAAAGAAATATTAATTCATGTCAAAGCTGCAAAAGTGTTGAGGGCTTTTTTACTTGAGCTTCTAAAACATCAAATTTTTACAGCTCAGGTCTTCCTTTATGTCTTTACTGATGAACTCAATTGGAATTTGCAAAGAAGCATGAGAATTTCAAAGCCAAAATTAAAAATTCTGTTGAGAGCTCATAGATACAGCAGTCTGTAGGTTTGTATGTAATCTCTGCAATTTTCTTATGTAACTCATGATTAAGAATCCAGTGCAGCAGATTTTGATTTGGTAAACCACAGAACGGGCTTTGGTCTTGCAGTTAAGGAGACACACTGATATTCCTACAAATTACTACAATAGTTCCTTTTAATTGAATGAGAGCCTGCTGAGAAGAGAGAGACAAAACAGGTTGGAGATCAGCAAAGTAAACAGAAGCTTGCAGAAATACAGGCTTTTTGCAAAGATTCACTGTTACTGCCTCAGATACTTTAAAAATAGACAAGTGTACAAAGAAGTAACATATGTAAAATCGTACATTAAAGTGAGATTGACTTGTTTAGAAGCAGTAATACAGCAGGAAAGCAGCCTGCAGCCAGCAAAAGTGCTGCACAGAGGGAGGTTTATCCAGGCAAACAACAATTCACACCTGTTTATTACTCTGAATAGGCTTGCACACAATGCTAGGCATGGCATTTATCCATTGTTTGGAATCAATGCTAATGTAATCTCTTACACTATTGTTATAAGCGAAATGAAAGCTTAACATGAGTAATTTCCTTGCAAATCATCAATTAAATCATCATAGCATTTGCCAGAGGACCCTTAAAGATCCAGAATGATAAAGCTATGTAAATAATATGTATTTCAGGTTTGCTGACAATTATGGCAAAGTTGTTGATGGTGAGATTGCATAAACACTATATTTCAGGTAAATTACTATTTAAACCATCATTAGTTACTTAAAGTACATGGTACATGTTTGTACCAATAATAATTTAAATCACCTCACTGAAGTTTTACTTACAATTCAATAATTTTCTAATCAGAAAACATATCAATTAAATCAGAAAGTTTTAAAACAATGTTTAAGTAATTTGAACACTAGTCAAAATCTAACCATTTATCTTGGCACACTTGAACGACTTACGACTTTTACAGTTTAATTCTAGTTTTTCATGGTAATGCTTAGATAAACTCAAACTCAAAGCATGAAATATTTTATGAATTCTTGCTTTATCAAAATTATTTAACTAAAAATACATTTTCTACCTGTATCTACTTGTGTACCTAAAACATTTTTTGAGTAGCATTAGCAGTCCTGTCCTTAATGTTAAACACTAACATGCTCATTGTCCCAGCAACTCTGACAGCGGTTTTCAGTACTGAAGGATTATAAAAATATTGTCTCTGCTATTTGTGCATTCAAAGTGTCCAGGCTGAGTATACTGCCAGGCATTCTGCACATTAAAAATCATAGACTATATAAGCACATTGAGAAACTCTTTAAGACTAATAGGAGTCTTAAAGGATAAAACACACTCACAAGGAATTGACAGAAAAATAATATTTGTACAGACTCTGAATATGAAGAGGACTGTTCTGATTTTTTAAGAGTTAAAAAGCAGTAAAAATCCAAACCAAATGACAAAAAAACCCCAACAACATCCAGGAGTTTTGGAGTGGATCAGTAGGGATAAAATTTAGACATACCATCTGTCATCTAAAAGCATTAAAATTTCAAGATGATATATTTTATGCTGGTCTTTTTCCACAGAAAGCAGAGATCTGCACATCTGGAGACTTATTTACCTTTTTTTCCAGTTCCATCTATATTGACATAAATTTTACTTTAAAAGCAACTTCCTACTGATTTTAGAGAATCTTAATGACTGGAATGACATAAGATCCTTGGCTTTTAGTGTTCAGGGAACATGAATCCATTCTGAAATATTTGTACTTATTAATGTATTTTGTCCACAAAAAAAAAATGAAGGGATCCTGGGCAATATATTCACCATTGGCTGGGTTTTGCCCTTCATTTGAATGAAGAGTTCAAAGGAATAAGTCTGGTAGTCAAAGTTCACAGCCAATATGATTTCTTTTGCCAAATAGCTTTTCACTTGGGTAACTAACAGTGAAAAGGCCATTATTTGTTATTAAACCCAGAATGATTGAGGCTGGAAAAGACGCCTTGAATTCTTCTTTTCCAGACCCCTGCTAAAGCAGGGTCAGTTACAGCATGCTGCCAAAAACTGCCAGTTAACTGTTGAATATCTTCAGGGATTTAAATTCTACAACCTTCCTGGACCTTTTCCAGTGTTCAACCCCCTCATATAGAGAAAACATTTTATCTCACATTCAGGTGTACTTTCCTGCGGCTTTATTTGTGCTAATGTTGGTCAGTAACAGCTGATCAAGTTTGTTCAAGGACAAAATATATTCAGAAAACTTTTAAGTGATTATTATTCCAAGTGTTTTTCTGCAATGATGATGAATTGGACTTGCACTTGGCCATATTTATAAAATGTTCAATTATATTCACTGGAATTCCCAATGCTAATAACTTTTCATGGTGCAACCCACGTGTATTAAGTAGACTTTTCTGTACTAATGCCTTATTAAAAAAACAATATAGAAATAGATAAATTGATCAATGGTATGACTAATGGTGGGGTTTGCCTGTGGCATTGATGTCAGAAGAATATAAAAAGTTTTACAGCAATTTTGGGTTGGTCTTGAAGTGCTGACAATAAGTTACCAGAGCAATGGAGCAGTGAAGAGCTCCCAGGATAAAAAAAATAAATAAATAAAGAAATAATGTTTTTATTTTGTTGACAATTAATTCTTCAGAAATATTCAAACAGAAGCTATAATAAAATATAAGGTTAGATAATAACTTGGTGGTGGCTGATAGGATGAAAATACCGCCTTGGACTACCTTAGATCATTATAATGTTTAGAAAAATACTCCTGAGGGTAATTTGTGCATATAAATTAGATTATAACGTGCTGGACCAAGACCACCAGGGACCCAGGGTGCTGACTGGCTCTTGCACACCATATGAGAGAACCCTGCTTTAGGGACAAGTTTTGGTGACCCAGATTGTACAGCTATAAAGTCTTGCTCAGATCATCTTACTGTCCCCAGCAATGGAAAATGGGATCAGACAGGATTCCAGTGCGCACCAGCCAGTTTACCTGGTCCTCCCCACCATTCCCTCCAGTGTCCAGGCGGTAAGTGACTCAAAGGTGCAAAGCTACAGAGACATGATCAAGGACAAAAGACCTGTGAGTTCCTTGACTGGTAAGTATATTTCATTTCTTCCATGGGAAATAATCAATGGTGCGCACAAGGAAAAATGGTATAAGAATTTGTTTTTCTAGCAGGTAGCTGCTGGATGTCAAAGGAAAGGACACCTTTGTTGATTCATCAGAGCAGAGTGTGAGTAAGTGGTGCAAAGGGGTGGAAGCCCTTTTCTCCATGTAGATGCTCAGTGCTGAGGGAACATGCACCTTTGCTGATGAATTTGGAGCTGAGTGCAAGTGATACAGGTTATATACACATACATGCAGTTACATGTATTTATACATACACATAGAAAATACACAGGTGCCCTTAAGTCAAGCAGAGAGGACAGAGGGTTCACCTCTTTTTGCACATGTTCCATTTACTTCTTCAGAAGTGTTGAATTGGAAATGATGTGTTGGTTCACATGGGGCGAATCCTGGAGGAAATTATCAGCTTTTGGAAGTTATCATGATGCCTCATAGCCCTTATTGAGGGGAAGTGCAGGCTATATTGAATGCCTTTCTACTGCAGAACTAAAAAGAATGGTACTAGATAAGGTGAAAGGATATACAGAGGTTTCAGGATCTGAAAGGCAGCTCCTTTTGACCTGAATCAATGTGCTGTTTGTAGGCAGCAAGGACATTGGAAAAATTAATGCTCTAGTAGGGAAGGGAAGGATCAATCAGAGGAAATTAATGTTATGGTGCTAGAGGATTCTGGCAATGACGGAAGAAGACCAGCTGAAAATATGAAGGCATCCCCAGTTGATCTTCTAATTCCAATAAAGCTGAGGAATGAAGCAATAGATATTTTTTTTTTAGATAACAGAGCCAGTAATAACTAGTTGTAAGGCCCCACTAAGTAAATACCAATTGTTGCAGTGATGGGAATAAAAACTTCATAGCCATTCTTACAACCTGTAAAATGTACCATTGGACATATTTAACTGATTTATGAGTATTTAGATCATATATATGCCAGCATGTTATCTTCCATTGCTGAGATTAAATTTATTATGCAAGTGATATTCTCAAGTAACTTGTGAAAACTCTGTACAGCTACACATCCCAAAAGAAATACAATGGAAGACTCAAATCTACTAACAAATGGGCCAGACCTTGGTAGAACTTGAGGCTGATATCCCTTATGTGGCACTGAATGTGGTAATTCCCTAGGATGGGCTTCAAAGAAGCCAGGTAGAGCAAAGAATGTGACTTCACTTAAAACAAAACTCAAACTACTAGCAAAGCCAGTGAGAGTAAATCAATATGCTATTAGACTGGAAGCACATAAAGGATTGGAGTCCTTGATAAATACTTTCTTGAAGTATGGATTGCTTAGAGAGTGTCAATCTGAATTTAATACTCCTGCTTTACCAGCAAAGAAGCCTCATTTTTCAGGACTGGTACAGGACTTAAGAATAATAAAACAAGTAACATGGACCCTTGTTACAAGTAACAAGTAACCTTGTCTATGATACCAAACTCCAGGTCTCACAAGCGTGGAGCTGATGAGGAGAATCTCACTCCTGAACCTGCTGGTCATGTTTTTTTGATGCAGCCCAGGGTATGGTTGGATTTTTGGACTGCAAGCACAGATTGCCAGGTCATGTTAAGCTTCTTCTCCACCAAAATGTCAAATCCTTGTCCTCAGGTCTCCTATTAATCTATTCTTGACACAGTGTTTGTGCTTGGCATTGTGGCAACCCATTGTTAGATGTGTATTATTAAAATATTCTGAGTTCAAGTTTGATACACCTAAACACATTAGTGTTACTGGTTTTCCTTTCAGTTACCCTTTGGTCTTCTACTTCCGTCTCTTCTGCTAAGGTGCCAAGGACAGCAGCCCGATAACTCTCAGGGTTTGGTTCCACATGTGGCCTGAGAAAGTACCAGTGCTGTGCCATCTAAAAGCAATGTGTTTGGTGAATGCCCTTGAATGGGTGAATGCCCTCTGCACTGTGCTCAGCATCACTTGCATGGCACTGACCTTGCAGGTTTTCCACAGCAGCTTGCTGTCTTTGCTTGGGCCATAATGGGCTGCCTTTGTGTGAGGAGCTCTGAGACCTTTGTCAAAGAGCACTGCATCAAAAAGCACAAAATCTGCCTACACATCACCAAAGAAACCTAAGAGGCTCTTGGGTTTCCTGAGGTTAAACCAGTTTACATTAGTTCTGAGTGTTTTGCAGATTGTCACTTATTTGTCTCAATAGGGTGCAGATAGTGCTGGATGGCCATCTGTCCCCTGTTTCAGCTGCCAGCAATCAGCCACTTGGCAGGGCTAAACAAAGAATATCTCCATGATATTTAAAGACATACTGGACATTTTACTGGGAGATTCCTGCCAGCAGTTCTATATTTAGGAAGCATTTTAGTTAAAAGAAGACTGAAAGTAGTAAGTGGAGCGCTTCAGAGTCAACTGAGTCTGAAAAATAAGTTGAAATAAACATTGAGTCCATTGAGGCTTTTCAAGGATTTTAAAAGTTTAGTAACTTCATTTAAAATGCATTTTTGTTCTTACATTTTACAAATCAAGCTAAATGTATAATATGATAATTATTAAATGAGTGTATTCTCCTACCTCATTTTCAAAATAGTTTGAACTGGAGTGACATATATCTTCAGGTATCTTCTGACTCAGCAAATCTTCTTTCCAGAATGAAATGGGAGTAAATATGAACTAGATCAAGCACTGACCAAACAGTACAATTGATACTAATTTCTGTTTCCAAGCATGCAAATGAGATAAACAACCAACCTTCTCCACACAAACTAAGAAAATATCTTCAAAGTACTACAGAACACTGCTGAAATTTCAATAACTACTTGACCATCATCACATAATCCCAAAGAGCAATGTTTTCCTGTTGGAATTTAAGAGAAAAATATACCTCATTGCCCCTCTGTGTTTCAAACCCAAAAAAATTTGGATAACCATGCACTAATGAAAGATACAAAACTTTCTGGTAGCTGGCAAGAAACACAAAGCAAATGCATAGGGGACTCACCATCCAATGAACATTCACCAGCAGAGGATTTAAGGTACCTCTTTATTGGATTTAGTCATTTAAGTCACTCTGGTCTTGAATAACTTCAGCAACACTTCCCATAGCTTATCCAAAGCATTTCTTAAACAAAAGCTGCTTATGACTTATTTTAAAATAAAATAAAAACAAGCCCATCCAAGAGCTGGTCTTTCTACAATATTACAAGTATTTAAACACATTTTCCATTAAGTTCCAATATAGTTTCAATTTCTTTCCCCAGGCACAGATAAGCATAACACACTGTGCTATGTTACTGCAAAAATTATTTCTCTTGTAAAGGAAACAGGTATAAGACTGCTTGTAGCTTAAATTTCCTTCATATCCTGGACATGTCTGAGAATTTTTGTTAAATTCTGATGGTAATCTCTTTCTGTAAATGAAAGCTGCCACTTTTATCACCTACCCTATCAAGTCTGCAGAAAAAAGAATTCATTCTTACTTTCACTTATTTGTGGGGTTTTTTTCCTAGTCTTGAAAGGATTTTGTAAAATTGTCTTTGTTTTTTGTCCTTTTAAGTTGTAACTGTGCAAGAGCTTTTACAGGTATATGATTACGTGATCAAAGTTACCAAGGAAATGTAACACTGCTTAGTCACTAAAAGCATTAATTCAAAGGAAGAAAAATTCTTGTTCATCACTTCATGTACAAAAATCCCTAAATGAATAAAATATAATTAAATAATTTAAACCCTAAAACCATTCAACAGATTACACTTATACTCTAACAGCATCAGGATGATTATGGTGGTTGATGGCCCAGAGAACATAACTTGAAGTTTTATGCGAGACTGATGAGCAGTAAGCTTCAAGCCAGTTTTGATAAAGTGATGCATTATTAATGTATAAAGTAAAGTATATTTGCTGAATATAATCCTATGAGAAGATTTAAATTTTCGATGACAAAATCTGAAATCCTCAGACATTTTAAAACTCATGAGAGATGAAATTAGCATTAGAATGAGGCTGATTTCAGATTATTTTGAGTGATGATGGTATCAATTAAAACCAACACAAATAATCATGTCATCTTATTAAAGAAACCAAACAATTTTTTAGATATTAAAAAAAATGCTGAACAGCATTTAAGAGACAGCATTGGAAACATAGTTTGCTGTGACCCATGGCTTTTGCTAAATTTAAAGACCACTGTTTCTTATCTGGATTTTTTTTTCTTGCATCATTTTAGATTAGCTTCATATAATAAATTATAAGGCATGCTTTGCTACCAGCATAAAATGGGATTTATTAATACTAAATGCCATTTAAAATGGGGTGGTACAGACATTAAGCTCTTCAAAACACCATTAATAGTAAATACAAGCAATAAATCCTATACTGTGAAATCTAATAGAAGAATGAATCTAGCCTTTAGAGCTTAAGATTCACTATCACTGCTTAAACCTCCACGAACCAAATCACTTTTGTTTGTGTACTGCAAGCATCAAGAACAGGTTTTAGCAAAAGTTTTCAAAGTATGATGCCAAGAGCTTCAGCAGGTGACATGTAAAGTTTTTATGATATTTTTTCATATGTTGCTGTAACAAAACGCATTATAGACTTCATTTGTTGAAATTTGTGGACACAAAAAGAAATTACAGGGGAGCTGAATAGATTTTTTCACATGGATTTTTAGAATTAGTCTGCAGAAGAAAACAGAAAATTGAGTGCTTTGAAATAAGACAGAAAATGAGAAATTTTTGTGAAATGGTCACAACTGCAGTTTTAGCAATTTAATATTCAACAACATAAAGGGGAAGAAAGACCTTCCATGTTTTGTATATATGCAATCCACCTTTGCATTATATGACATCTCTTTTATTTATTTAAAACTAATGTCAAGAGATTTAAAGAAAGACGTCAGATTCTCCTCTGTAATGATAACCATTCTTGTGGCATTTTCAGGAGCTGATTATTGCTCTCTAGGATTTTCCAGCTAATCTATACAAGTCACAGGAGACTGCATATAAACTGTGCTACATCAGAGGTTCTTGGCCTTCAGTCACCCCTCTTGCACCAGCTGCTTAGCAATCTTCACACCGAGAATGGAGGGTATGTGGATCCTGGGTTTGACTTGATGGGTGAACAGTCACAGCATTTACTGCATGAATAAATAATGCAGGCCAAATTCATGCTTTGTCTAATTCCATTAGAATGAATGTGCTTACTCCAGGGATCAAAGTAGCTGGTGGGTAAGTGTGCACAAGGGCAGTAAATTATGGTGGTATCTGCCTGCCTGGAGGATGTAAAATGTGAAATACAAAGAAATTTAATGGCTGGAGGTGGGGAAACAGTTTGATTTATAAAGAATGAACTAGATATTCAGTAATTGAGTAGTGCTTGCTTAGACAGTGCTTAGAACAAATGTAGGTATTTATGTTTCTTTTTGGCCTTTTTTTCTTCAAAAATGTAACATCAATTTAATTCTTGAAACAACAAAGGAAAAAAAAACCCATAATCACAGAGACTATCACCATCAAAAAAGTGTTTTCCTTGAATGTATTTTATTTGGTTTACCTGTTATCAGCCAATTTTGGTATTAAACTCACATAACCTAACCAAAACATAACAAATACAGTTGAATGTAAAAAATAAACCAGATTTCTCTCACTTTGGTCTCAACTCACTCACTCAGTTAATAATCCTGTAAATCCATGTGGCTTTTGACACAGTTCATATTCCAGGAATTTTCTGTCTTACATATATACACACATATATACATACACATATAATTATATACACACACACACATATATATATACATATATATGTAGGAAATATTGTTGGATCATTTTACCAACAGTATAGTGAATATCAAGGCAAGACCTTAAGGAGATGACTTCTGCTTGCTTCTCTATTAGCTTGATCAAAAATGTGTTCAACTTGCAGGGAAACTCTCACACAATGAAAGACTGGAACAGACCCAAATTTATGAACAACTACTCATCCCAGCTGGGATTAATTGACTACTGACTCGTCTCATAGAGTAGAAACATTCCATAGCCCTTTAAAAACACTCCTAAGAGTTGTTATTATTAAGCCCCATTTAGGCTTTGACACTTGCATTTCATGTAACCTTAATTTAATTAAAAACAAACAAAAATCCCTTTGTTTTCTTTCTCACCTGAGCTGCTGATCTACTATAGCTTAAAGAGATCTGTCTTTCTGTCCTTTTACCTTCATAAGTCATTACCAGTTTAGAATCATCACCTTCTTTCCTCTGGTTGAATAATCTGAGAATTATGCACCAGAAGACAGAGAGAAGGATACTGGCTGATTTTCATAAGATAAAACATCAGAAGTTGGAAAGAAATAGTCTTGATCCTGTATTAAAGTTATGATAAATTGACATGGCAAAAACAAAGTACATGAAACTTTGGAGCTTACGCTTCACAATTCCTTTTGGAAGAGGAAATGGGAAAGGAGAGAAAGAGAAAAGATTTAGCTTGATGTTAAAAGTAGGAAAGGGACAAATATGTTATCGGTATAATGCAATTAAGTTTCAGTAGAGCTCTCTGCATCCATTAGAAGTAGCTACATTTCAGACACACTTAACACTTTGTTTATCCTGCTTAATTTCATAGGACTAGCTGTAGTAATACACAGCCTACACCAGACACAGTTTATAGTGATAGAGTTTGAGATTCAAAGGTTACATAGCAGCAAGGACCATAAACCCTCTTTATGTTAGAGGCTCGGAAGGAGAACAGAACTGCTACTGTGCCAGTGCCATATGAAAAATGGATTATTGTCAGTGGGGATGAAACAAGGCTATGATCCCCACTTATTCAGAGTTCTTTTCCAGCTTTTTTTCTCTGTCTAATCTGCTAGATTGAAATTTTATATTACTTTCAGTCCTCTGGATTTTGTTTAGTAAGTTTTTAGAACAACATGGTTTTGGATCATAAGATCATTAAATATTTCTACTTTATGCTAATATGCTCATTAGAGATAGTTGAGAATTGGAAAATTGGATTGGAAATTATTTTTTGACAAAAAAATGTAAGTATACATTCATATATATATATATATATATATATAAACCAGTGTTATATCATTATGATTGAATTTGACTCAAATTATATGAAAGCATAACATTCCCTTGCTCTGCCTTTTTAATATACTTCTAGTTTTAACAACTTCAATTCTGAGACAGGGAACAATACAAAGAGAAACATTCTCACAATTTTTTATCTCATCTTTCTCCCTTTTTAAGTTTATTTTCCCCACTGTTTAATTTATTATCTTAAAAAAATTACAGATGGATCAAATATAAACCACCTGTTTCTGGACTGAAACAAGGCTGATATCTTAAATTATTATCAATCACCTGTATCCCTGCTGCTTTTCTGTTCCACCATTTGAGACAGCAATTCAAAGTTATATCAGGTAACCTAACAAAACATTCTTTTTTCATCTTTTGGGGACAACCAGTCTTTATGCACTGACCTTGATTTAGAAAGCACAAGGAGTGTGGAAAACAGCTTTCAGATTAGGTGTGGTCAGCACCTGGTTGGCAATTAATAGATTTTATAGTTGGTGAGTTCAGGCAGCTCTGTCATGGCAGACATGCTCTTTTATCCAGAGGAAATTCTTGTTTAATATGCATTTCAGATGTTCCTGCTTTTCAAAATTTTACAGAGAGGCATCCAACGTTAGTGTGTCTTTTAGCTCAGTTTTATTCTTCCTCTTCAATTTATTACAGTTTTATGGAAATTACAAATGAGCAGTGAGAAGAAGGGGAGAAGAGATTTTTTTGGAATGCTTTAATATCCTGTCAGCAAGCTCTCCAGACAGAGTTAAGAAATTTTGATAGGATGGATGTTCTTTTTTCCTTCCTTCCATCTTCTTCCTTACTAAAAATAAAACATATGAAGATGCACCATTTCATAGAAAATCATTCTGCAATAAAAAGTGCCCATTATAGAGTGTCAATGGGTGGGATAACATGCATAATTTACCTAGGGGGAGTATGCAATTAGAAAATTAACCTTTTACATTTCTCTCCCTAATTAGATGCAACAAATGACTACAGAATAACACATTAGCAGCTGTATTTACTGTATTTGCATGCTATTAACAAGAAATTGATTATGCTTCAAAAGAGGAGAATTGAGTCTGTGCCTATGAAAAGCACAGTTTGAGACGGCATGCATGGTGGATCTTTGTATTCCTTTTATTCCTCCTTTCATTCTGGTAAAGGTGCACTATCAATGTCTGGCATCCTAAGGACATGTGAAAACACCTTAATTTTTTCTGTTTTCAGAAACAAATGTATTCGTCATGTCTTTCTACCATGGTAATTCCAGCTTTGAAAAGGGCTATTTAATGCTAATTGTAATGACTTTTTTTCAAAGGAGATGAACATTTTTCTATTAAGAAACAGATCGACACCAATTTCATTATGAAAGAGCAATCTACAAGTAATAATGTATTTTATTCACTATGAACTTTATCTGAAATTATTAATGCAACAAAATTAATGTCTCCATATCTGACTACCAATATCCAGAAGATTTCTGTTCCTGTATTGTCAGCCATACAAAATGTCATGTCTGTGGTGGTCTCAGAGGAATTTGGGATGACAGCAGGAGATACAAAGGCCAATAGTGCAATCCTCTCTTTCAGCATGTTACACGTGGTGTTATCGTCTATCAGAAATGGCAAGGGCTATGAGAGGACTGTCTCCCTTTTCCACATACTGAAACAATGTGATTTCTGTCATTCTGACAATTACTGCTCTTCAGTAATAAATATACATAAAAACTTCTGGGGAAATTTGATAGAATTTCACTAGTAAGTGGAAAAAAAGTTGACAAGAAGCAGCCAGGTTCTGGAAGAAAGTAAAACTATTTTGGAAGATGCAGGGATACCAGAATTACCATAACTGAGATTGACCCATGACCCTCACAGTAAGGAAAAGTTAATCATTTGGAAAAATGCTTTGACAGTCACTCTTGAGAATGTCTAATATTTCACCAGTAATTTTTTTCTTTATCAGGAAAATTTAGAAGATGCTATAAAGCCAAACTCAAAATCTAAGTCTTTCTGACAGTGTTATGTAAGCTTGAACAAAACATTTCTCCTCTCTGGGCTTCAATTTCCTTGTCTATCAACTTAGGATAGCAATAGTCCCTTACCTCACAGGGTGTTGACTGACTGAATGCAGGAATGTTTAAAGTTTGTGCAATTATAAGTGGATCTGCATCATAGGCATCTTAAAAAACTTAGATTTCAGTTCTATAGACAGTAGTTTTATTCAGATTTTTTTTTCTCCTCTGTTATTCCTGGATAATACTCCACAGAAATTTCTCTTTATATATATATCTGGGACTCCTTATTCTGATTTTGTACTTCACTCATTCTTATTCAGAGTTTCATTCTTGGAAAAAAAAATAGCTGAATCTAATTAGCTGGGCTTGTTCAAGAGAAAGACTGAAACGAACCTATTGAAACTAGTTTTAGATTGTGCTCCTGAAGGTGTTCCACTGTGACTAGGAAGAGAGGGTTCAAGTGGCCTCTTTTCAGGGTTAAGTTCCCTTGAAAGGGAGGAACCCAAGCCCAGAATTTTAGAATTTTAACAACTTGTTAATCAGTGAGGTTTAACATATATATGGTAAATGAACTGGAGTGACAGACTGTGCCGTTTGCTAGAATGCCTAGAAAAGCACAGCGGAGAAGCACGACCACCTTTTCCTTCTCTTGTGACTCAGTTTTAAATATCAAGCAACTGCATTTGTGCTTTTCAAGGTTGCATATCCAGCCAGTACATCTGTGTTCTTCCTGGTGGGAACTAGATAAAGACTCCTCAGGCAGCTTCATGCAAAGGAAGTGAAATTTTGTCAGCTTTCCACCGCAGTGGACAGGATCTCTCCTGAGTGCAGCTGTACAGAAAGGCTGAGGTGGATCTTAATCAGAGCATTTGCTGGTCCACTGACTTTCATTACAATTCTGCAATAATGTTGGAACATATCCACCTCTGTATTGTGCAAATAGACTTTGAAATACTCTACGAGTATGCATAAGAACCTGCACCATCAGAGAGTGTCTTAAGTATATGTTGTGTGGCACCATATACATGTGTGTGATATTATGTACATATATGCATGTATACGTGTGCTGTTATTTCCATGTGCTCAGTCCTTAAAACCAGCAATCTCCCTGTGCAAACATGAGATATATTCTACTTGATGACTGCAGGTAAACACTGATCAGGATGTCGGTCTCACCTGCTTGACAGGCCACACCCCAAATGTAATATGACAGGCCTAAAATAAATCTATTAGGTTCAGTTGCAGAATGTTTTTCCCCTGGGACACCAAAAGTGAGCTGTCAGAATTGTATTCAATAATGCTCAAGTTATTTTCCTGTAGAGGATAGAAATAGAAAAACAGTGCTTAAAAGGTGATCTTCTGGACTGTATTTTATAGTCTTTGTGGGTTATGATAAATTTTTACATTTTTCATCAGCAGGACTATAGATAAGTCACCTCATTGCTTTGGGTGAAAATAGAACTTGTACAATTTGATTTAGTATGTTGTACTGATATGTATTTTTAAACTTAAACAAGTTCTTCAAATGTAATTAATGAAGCAGTTGAGCAGATGATAACTGTTTTTTGTTTTGTTGCATAACAAAGACTATTACCTGCTTATATTACTTTTGAAAAGACAGTGGGTGCAATCTCTTTCATGATACAATGCAAAGTTTAGTCCTGATAAACTGCTGTTTGGAAGGTTCTGAGGAAAATACAATATTAACCTCTATCTTTCTGTACCTAAAAAATTAGGAATGCCTCCTGAGACTTGGATTGCAAATTTGATTTTTTTATAATTAACCAAATCAAAGTAACAATATGCTTTATTGAGACATTACACTCAATGGTCATCAGAGCTGATAGCTTACTTAGTAGCTTGTTAACAAATGAATGATTCTGGGTGTTATTACTACACTTCAATTACTTGAAGTATGCAATAAGCGTACAGTTCATGTACAAGAACATTATTTTTAATCTTCTAATTCTGCATGCATCAAGTTTCCCATCATTATATCAAAGTGCTATGCCTTCTTACTAGCAATAAAATCAATAACCTTGATAATAATTGGTGAATATTAAACATTTCAGAAGTTCATATAAGGCCTTCAGCTTGTGATACCTTAATTTAGGTAATTTTGGCTTATTTTCTTTCCAGAGAAAGGTGTCGAGTTGATGAAAACAAACCACGGGTCATTAATTTCAGTCCTATCAGAGCAGAGAACAGAAATACCAATGTAAAAAAAGACACAAGAGTATTACCTAGAGTTGAAAAGGCATGTAAAACTTTTAATATCTTCAAGAGGTCCACGTGGTCCTAGCTCTCAAGCCTGTCTTGGTCCCTCTGGATGGTGTTTCTTCCTTCCAGCATGCCAGCCACACCACACAGCTTGGTGTCAGCAAACTTGCTGGGGATGCAGTCAGTCCCACTGGCCATGTCAATGACAAAGATGCTAAACAGCCCCGGTGCCTGGGCTGATCCCTGAGGAATGCCACTTGTCACTCATCTCCATTTGGGCACTGAGCTATTGACCCTACTCTCTGAGTGCAAACTTCCAGGCAATTCTTCACCTACTGAGTGGTTCATCTATCAGATCCACGTCTCTCCAGGCTGGAGGCAAGGACATCATGTGGGACAGTGTCAAATGCTCTGCACGAATCCAGGTAGATGATGTCAATCCTTCTTCACTCATTCAGTATCATTGTAACCCTTCAGGGAATACCACCAAATTTGTCAGGCATGATTTGCCCTTAGTAAAGCCTTGCTGACTGTCACCAATCACCTCATCTGCCATGTGCTTTAGCATAGTTTCCATGACTTTGACAGGCGCTGAGGTGAGGCTGACTGGCCTATGTCCTTCCCCGGTGTTCCTTATTTCTCTTTTTAAAATGAGAGCTGTATTTCCACTACTTCTTGGACTCCATGACTTCTCAAATAGGATGGAGAGTGGCCTAACCACTTCTTCTAACAGGTGCCCACCATTCTGCCTTGAGGGTCAGGTAGGAGGAACTCCCAGCTGCCAGGCTGTGTGTGCTCCGAGCCTCTGCAGTCAGACAAAGTAACGTCCCACCTTCAGAGGCATCCTCTCCATCCTCCTTTCATGAAAGCTGCCACATCAGCCTCCCCAGAGCCACCTCTTATGGGAGTGGGACAGGTGATGTCCTGTCAGGCCCTGGCTGTGCCTCTGCAGCAGCTCTCCATTTCAGGAAATCTCCCTGGAGGCCACAGTGCCCTGCTCTGCTCTGGGGGACACTCTACTTTCCTTAGCTCATTCCTTGGTATTTCTGCAAAGGGAGCAAAGATGAACATTGTGATGAGTCAAATGACAAAACACTGATGTGGACCAGTCTTCTACACCCTAAGAAGATAAATTTAAGGTCATGATTTTACTTATATTAATATCTAAAATAACTAATAACGCTGTATCAGTCTCTGTTGCTGAACCACCAGATAAAGCTGATTTGACCTAGAACCTGGAATAAGGAAATAATTATATCAAATGAGCCAGTGTGCATGGTTTAGTTTATTCTCAATAGAAGGTGGTGGTGGTTAATACCTGAAAAGTTACAGTAATGTAAACATAGGCTAATATGAATCCTGTTAAAGTAAAAACAACTAGTCAAGAGGTTGGGGTTTGTTTTGTTTGCTTTTGACCTTTCTCTGTATTATTTTTATTTGGTTGGTTGGTTTTCTTTTTTTTTTTTTTTTATTTAACAACACCTGAAATTCAAGTTCAGTGGCCCTTTGCAAGAGCTCTGTGAGTTCTGCCAGTCTCCACCATTTCCTGTATGCATTCTGAAGAGTGTGTTCTGCCTGAGACCCTTGTAAGCCCTCCTGAAATTACCTCATGCCAGCACTGGATGAGCACTCCAATATTGTCCATGAGGATATTATCTCAATTATAAGAATTTACAGGAGAAATATTTAAACCTTGTAACACTGACAAAAAATAATGAATTTTTGGTTAATGGCTAATTCTATGGATGTATATTATATCCCAGGACTTTCAGAAGAAAGATGAGGTGTGAACTTTAAAAGCTGTATATAAAAAGGTGATTTGTAGGTGACTGAAAGCTAAGATTAAGTGTGAATTGGCGGCAAATAATAAATCAGTAAGGCAGTTTTGATCTATTCAGTATTATCATAACCCTGACCCAAAAGGGGACTATCATCAAGAAAAAATGGCAGTGCTCTTATAATAAAGGGCAGTATTTTTATATTATTTGCAGTTTTTTCTATTTGCATAACTTATTTCTCTACAATATGGTTTAAGAATACTGAATTCTATCTCTTGGGCAAAATTCTACTTCTGTACCAAGCCATTAATAAGACTTTTTGTGGTTTTTATTGGGTTTTGTTTTGGTTTTTTTCGGGTTTGTTTGTTTGTTTGTTTGTTTTTGTTGTTGTTGATTGTTTTTTGCTTGTTTTGTTTCAATTTCTTTGGGTTTTTTAATTCTAAAAATCATGTTTTGGGAATGCAGGAGGAGGTTGGTCTGCCTCAGGAAACATAGACTATTTTTGCTGGAAATCTGGTATTCTAAGAAGTAATATTCCAGTGTCTTATAAACCAGAATGCTTTGGGGCACTTTGTGTTGGATCTGCCTCAGTAAACATCAGACAAGTAAAAGTTGTCATCTAAACTAGTTATCTAGTCTTGCATTTTAGTCAATGGCGAGAAATAAACACTTTTAGGGAGTGATTCATCTCATTGAAGAAGAGCATCTGAGACAGCTTGCCTAGACAAATTGCCTGCCTACAGCATCTGGTCCTCTCAACAACCAGAGCTTACACAGCTACCTTAGACTGAGACAATCTTCAAGACATTTAAAACTAGACAAGACAAATCACGTGTTTCATACCTGTTTGGAATCAAAGAACACAGAAGAAGACTAAAATAACAGTTGTTAAACATTAAATTGTTCCAGGAATAAATTAACCAAATAGTTAACAAATATTTTCAGACTATTATTTTCATTTGTTTACTTTTAAGTTCTTGACTAGTGAAAGGAAATGGTGCTCAGAAATACACAATTCAGCTGTTCTTAACCAACCTTTGTCGAAGGATCTTGTGATGTTTACATTTCAAAGAGTAAATTCAATCTAACTTACAGGAATTAAAATTATGTTTTTACATTTTTAAAGGCAGAAAGTGTAGATTAAAGTTTGTATTCTGAAAAGCAAAGCAGTTAGAAGAAAGGGATAAGGGTATTCCAGCGGGGTTATCAAAGCACAAATCATAAAATCATAAAACCAAATGGAAAAAATAAAAAATTCTATCTCTTCATGAAACCATGTGTTTACAGTATAGCAAAAGACAATCACAATGACATAAGATTTTCAGTCCTAATAACCATGGAATAAATCTTAGAAGATACACTAAAAAAGTAAAATTTCAATACAATGCAAATTACTTTAACAGGAGAGCTGAATTATTTAAGAAAATAATTTGGACTTGGTAAAGCTTACAGAATTGAATAGTGGAGATTGATTTGTAAAGCATCATCATCAGTGGTAAATTCAGGTGGCATTTCCTGATTTTATTTAAGTGTTCTCACAATGGCCTTTCGTTATACAGATGATAGATTGAAAGTGATGTTATTTTGCTCAGTTTAAACTTTTAATTAATATTTTTGATACCTATTTATCCAATATATAGGTGATCTTATCTGTTCTGCAATTATGTCTAAATGTTACTTAAATGTAGAAGGCATAACCAAGTTTTTTCATTACATGGGGTCTTGGTTTTGCCAACTGAATCTCTGTAGCTCGCTAATTCAAAAAATTAATAGTACCTAGAGGTCAGTAAGAGAATGCATGAAAATTTTAAAGGACATTTGAAAAAAATTACAAAGAAATAGAATGCCATATCAAAATTAGCTAAATTGTTTGCTGGGAATGGGAAACAAAAGTACAGCTTAAGTTACAGCAGTATTCAGGACTTAATAAACACTTTCTGCCTGTCACTCAGGATGTTCATACTAATGCTATTGTTCAGAGGTACCCAAAATTATCTATACCCTTCAACTCCTACCCCATGCCTCCCCTATATTATTCAGTTCTGAATCTTGGTAAGTGCTTCACATAATATTTAGAGTATGCTCTAGGATATGTGGAAAATCATAGCAGGTCTGCCAGAACCCGTGTGTGCCCTCTGGGATGCTCACATTTGTCAAAGATTCAAGGTTGAACATAGAAGGGAAGAATATAAACACACTCCATCACCACTTACCACCACTATCAAATGGAAGCAGGTTGAGTCTGTTCTGCAATGTTCTCACTTGTAAAATATGACTATTGAGTACACCAGAAGGTGACAACTCTGCAATTTAGAATTCATACTATTTTAAAAAGTGGGAGTGATAAGAAAGAATACACTTTTTTCTCTTTTTTTCCTGTTTGTGTGTTTGACAAAATTTTTTTTTAATCCAATATGCTGATGAAATTTCAGAGTGAATTAATTTTAAAAAACTGCATTTACTTACATTCTCCTGTAGATGTAAACTAAGCAGTCACTTTCATTTATTGAATCAATTGCAAAATTATTGGTAGGGAAGACTGTATTTTGGATATGCTTAAAATTTTCTCTTTAAGACTGATTTATTCTGACAAAGAATGTAAGGAAAAGCTATCAAAATCCCTTTAGCCTAGTATCATGTTTCTGAAAATAGACAGTTGTGAATGCTTAGGAAAAAAAAAAATACATCAGAACTGAGAAACTTACACTGTAAGACTTCCAACAATTTGGAATTTAGTATCTTATGTCAATCTTTATCTTCAACTTTGTGTTACTAGCTCCTGATATACATTTATTTCATTTGTTGTTTTTTAAACTGCAAAACAATAATAATAATTTAAAATTTTGGGTTTTAATTTTTGATGGTATATATTTGCTTCATAATTATTTACTTAATAATTATTTTTGTAATAATTTGGACATTTCTGAAGTGTCCAGTATTTACATTCAATAAATATTAGTACTGTAGTGTATATTTTGTCAGTCCAGTGATGCCCACAGTTAGGTTTTATAGATCACTTCAGTAGAACCAACAGGAACACCAATTTTCTGTCCTTGAACCATACACAGCAATTACCTCAACAGAATAAACTCTAAAATAGAGCTGCAAGAGGTATTGGAGCTTAGGAAATATAACCTAGAACATTATTTCAGTTCAGATATGACAGAGGATGGTTGGCTTTTGTTTTGACTGTAAAATGCAGCCATGCATGCCTCACTAAGTGGGTTCCTTGAAAATACAAAATGCTCTTAAATCATAACATTGCAAATCACAGTGTAAATATAAGAAAATAAGGAATCTTCTAGTTCACACATGCAAAAGATCTCGAAAGTGCTAGAGAAATGTCTGTAGGACTGTCCTCTGCCTGTGAGCTCCGTGGTGCCTGGCCCCAGTGCCTCCAGTGCCACGGAGAGCTGGCCTCTGGCAGCACTCTGCTAGCAGACTGCTTGACTACAGTGAGCAGCTGCAGGGAGTGAGGTGATAAATTAAAGAATTATGGTCCAATGATTAGGTCATTAGGTCTTCCTGACTAATGGTTAGCATATTAATTGGTGGTTAAAATTAATATCTTTATTTTGGCTTCTGATAAAGAAGCTAAAGAAAACCATCTGATAATCATTAAAGAAAACCATCTTTTGATTTACATTCACACATATATAATTTTGAAAGGCAATCTACAAATCACATAAAAACCTTAATTTCTTGTGGTGACTTTTAACAGGCTGTAGTATTGTCTTTCAGTGAATCAATGGAAACCTCATTGGCTGAAACTTGTGAGGGTTATCTGAAAAATAGTTTGGAATGGAGCTTTATGTAGACTAGCTTCTGTCTCTAGCATTCTCATTGTGAGATATGTAGCTGTTTTGGAAAAGCACATTAAGATTTCAATTCTGCTGTGTTAGTACAGAGAAGATCTGTGTGCAAGGAGACATCTCTATATGGTTAAATGCAGAATGGGATGCTTTCCACAGAAGTTAAAGAAAACCAAAATGGCAGAAAGTAACACTGCAAATGGTTCCTTCCAGTATAAATAATAATTTATATAGCAGGGTAAGATAGAGTATGGAACACAATCACATCAAATTGAATTGAAGCAAAAAAAAAAAGATTAGAATATTTCAGTTGTAAGAGACCTGAAATTATCATCTAATTCAACTGCCTGACCACTTCATGGTTGTATAATATTAATCATATTACTGAGAGCATTGTTCAAGTGCCTTTTAAACAGTCAGGTGTCTCCTTTTCATCTATAGATAGCATTTGTCCTTCCTTCCTTCCTTCCTTCCTTCCTTCCTTCCTTCCTTCCTTCCTTCCTTCCTTCCTCCCTTCCTTCCTTCCTTCCTTCCTTCCTTCCTTCCTTCCTTCCTTCCTTCCTTCCTTCCTTCCTTCCTTCCTTCCTTCCTTCCTTCCTTCCTTCCTTCCTTCCTTCCTTCCTTCCTTCCTTCCTTCCTTCCTTCCTTCCTTCCTTCCTTCCTTCCTTCCTTCCTTCCTTCCTTCCTTCCTTCCTTCCTTCCTTCCTTCCTTCCTTCCTTCCTTCCTTCCTTCCTTCCTTCCTTCCTTCCTTCCTTCCTGCCTTCCTGCCTTCCTGCCTTCCTGCCTTCCTTCCTGCCTTCCTTCCTGCCTTCCTGCCGTCCTGCTTGCCGTTCTAGACTCTATTTTCAGGTTCAAAGCCCAAATTTTTGGGGTCCCTACCCTAACCCTTCTCATCCCAATTTTTTTGGCATTCCAGGCCCAGATTTTTGGGGTTTTTATCTTCAATTTTTGGAGTTCCAGGCCCAATATTTTGGGGTTCCAGGCCAAAATTTTTGGGGTTCCAGGCCCAAATTGTTGGGGTTCTCTAACCTAACCCTTCTCATCCCAAATTTTTGGAGTTCCAGGGCCAAATTTTTGGGGTTCCTGCCCTAACCCTTCTCATCCCAAATTTTTTGGGATCCCAGGCCCAAATTTTTTGGTGTTCTCATGCCAAATTTTTGGGGTTCCAGGCCCAAATTTTTGGGGTTCCTACCCTAACCCTTCTTATACCAGATTTTCAAGGTTCCAGGCCCAAAGTTTTGGCTTCCTACCCTAACCCTTCTCATCCCAAATTTTTGGGCTTTTAGGCGCAGAATTTTCCAGGTTACATGCTCCGTTTTTTTGGTTCTAGACTCGGAGTTCTGGGGTTCCAGACACAGAATTTTGAGGTTCCAGACTCAGAATTTTCAAGGTTCCATACTCAGGTTTTGGGATTCTAGGCTCGGGGGTTTCAGGGTTCCAGACTCGGATTTTGGGGTTCTAGACTCAAGTTTGGAGGTTCTAGACTCGAATTTTTGGGGTTCTAGACTCACGTTCTAGGATTCTAGATCGGGCTCTAGGATTCTAGATCGGGTTCTAGGTCAGGTTCTAGGGTTCTAGATACTGTTCTAGATCGGGTTCTAGATCAGGTTCTAGGGTTCTGGATCAGGCTCTAGGGTTCTAGACCGGGTTCTAGACCGGGTTCTAGGGTTCTAGATCAGGTTCTAGAGCAGGTTCTAGGGTTCTAGACCGGGTTCTAGATACTGTTCTAGATCAGGTTCTAGGGTTCTAGATCGAGTTCTAGATTGGGTTCTAGATCAGGTTCTAGGGTTCTAGATCGGGTTCTAGACCGGGTCCTAGGATTCTAGATCAGGTTCTATATCAGGTTCTAGGGTTCTATATCCGGTTCTAGGGTTCTAGATCGGGTTCTAGACTCGGGTTTGGGGGTTCTAGACTCTGTGTAATTTTTGGGGGGGTTCAGGGCTAAATTTTTGGGGTTCTCTACCCTACCCCTTCTCATCCCAAATTTTTGGGGTTCCAGGCCCTATTTTTGGGCGTTCTCATCCCAAATATTTGGGGTTCCAGGCCCAAATTTTTGGGGTTCTCTACCCTAACCCTATTCATCCCAAATTTTTGTTGTTCTCATCCCAAATTTTTGGGCATCCTATCCTAACCCTTCTCATCCCAAATTTTTTGGCGTTCCAGGCCCACATTTTTGGGGTTTTTATTTTCAGTGTTTGGGGTTCCAGGCCCGATTTTTTGGGTTTCTCATCACAAATTTTTGGGGTTTTTATCTTCAATTTTTGTGGTTCCAGGCCCAAATTGTTGGGGTTCTCTACCCTAACCCTTCTCATCCCAAATTTTTTGGGGTTCCAGGCCCAAATTTTTGGGGTTCCTACCCTAACCCTTCTCATCCCAAATTTTTGGTGTTCTCATTCCAAATTTTTGGGCATCCTACCCTAACCCTTCTCATCCCAAATTTTGGGGGTTCCAGGCCCACATTTTTGGGGCTTTTATTTTCAGTGTTTGGGGTTCCAGGGCCAAATTTTTGGGGTTTTTATTTTCAGTGTTTGGGGTTCCAGGCCCAAATTTTTGGTGTTCTCATCCCAAATTTTTGGGGTTCAAGGCCCAAATTTTTGGGGTTCCTACCCTAACCCTTCTCATCCCAAATTTTTGTTGTTCTCATTCCAAATTTTTGGGCATCCTACCCTAACCCTTCTCATCCCAAATTTTTGGTGTTCTCATTCTAAATTTTTGGGCATCCTACCCTAACCCTTCTCATCCCAAATTTTTGTTGTTCTCATTCCAAATTTTTGGGCATCCTACCCTAACCCTTCTCATCGCAAATTTTGGGGGTTCCAGGCCAAAATTTTTGGGGTTCCAGGCCCAAATTGTTGGGGTTCTCTAACCTAACCCTTCTCATCCCAAATTTTTGGAGTTCCAGGGCCAAATTTTTGGGGTTCCTACCCTAACCCTTCTCATCCCAAATTTTTGGAGTTCCAGGGCCAAATTTTTGGGGTTCCTACCCTAACCCTTCTCATCCCAAATTTTTGGGGTTCTCATCCCAAATTTTTGGGGTTCTCATCCCAAATTTTTGGGGTCCCTACCCTAACCCTTCTCATCCCAAATTTTGGGGGTTCCAGGCCCACATTTTTGGGGCTTTTATTTTCAGTGTTTGGGGTTCCAGGGCCAAATTTTTGGGGTTTTTATTTTCAGTGTTTGGGGTTCCAGGCCCAAATTTTTGGTGTTCTCATCCCAAATTTTTGGGGTTCCAGGCCCAAATTTTTGGGGTTCCTACCCTAACCCTTCTCATCCCAAATTTTTGTTGTTCTCATTCCAAATTTTTGGGCATCCTACCCTAACCCTTCTCATCGCAAATTTTGGGGGTTCCAGGCCCAAATTTTTGGGGTTCCTACCCTAACCCTTCTCATCCCAAATTTTTTGGGGTCCCAGGCCCAATTTTTTGGTGTTCTCATCCCAAATTTTTTGGGGTTCCAGGCCCAAATTTTTGGGGTTTTTATCTTCAATTTTTGGCATTCCAGGCCCAATTTTTTGGGGTTCCAGGCCAAAATTTTTGGGGTTCCAGGCCCAAATTGTTGGGGTTCTCTAACTTAACCCTTCTCATCCCAAATTTTTGGAGTTCCAGGGCCAAATTTTTGGGGTTCCTACCCTAACCCTTCTCATCCCAAATTTTTGGAGTTCCAGGGCCAAATTTTTGGGGTTCCTACCCTAACCCTTCTCATCCCAAATTTTTGGGGTTCTCATCCCAAATTTTTGGGGTTCTCATCCCAAATTTTTGGGGTCCCTACCCTAACCCTTCTCATCCCAAATTTTGGGGGTTCCAGGCCCACATTTTTGGGGCTTTTATTTTCAGTGTTTGGGGTTCCAGGGCCAAATTTTTGGGGTTTTTATTTTCAGTGTTTGGGGTTCCAGGCCCAAATTTTTGGTGTTCTCATCCCAAATTTTTGGGGTTCCAGGCCCAAATTTTTGGGGTTCCTACCCTAACCCTTCTCATCCCAAATTTTTGGTGTTCTCATTCCAAATTTTTGGGCATCCTACCCTAACCCTTCTCATCCCAAATTTTTGGTGTTCTCATTCCAAATTTTTGGGCATCCTACCCTAACCCTTCTCATCCCAAATTTTGGGGGTTCCAGGCCCAAATTTTTGGGGTCCCTACCCTAACCCTTCTCATCCCAAATTTTTTGGCGTTCCAGGCCCACATTTTTGGGGTTTTTATCTTCAATTTTTGTGGTTCCAGGCCCAATTTTTTGGGGTTCCAGGCCAAAATTTTTGGGGTTCCAGGCCCAAATTGTTGGGGTTCTCTACCCTAACCCTTCTCATCCCATATTTTTGGAGTTCCAGGGCCAAATTTTTGGGGTTCCTGCCCTAACCCTTCTCATCCCAAATTTTTTGGGGTCCCAGGCCCAAATTTTTTGGTGTTCTCATGCCAAATTTTTGGGGTTCCAGGCCCAAATTTTTGGGGTTCCTACCCTAACCCTTCTTATACCAAATTTTCAAGGTTCCAGGCCCAAAGTTTTGGCTTCCTACCCTAACCCTTCTCATCCCAAATTTTTGGGCTTTTAGGCGCAGAATTTTCCAGGTTACATGCTCCGTTTTTTTGGTTCTAGACTCGGAGTTCTGGGGTTCCAGACACAGAATTTTGAGGTTCCAGACTCAGAAATTTCAAGGTTCCATACTCAGGTTTTGGGGTTCTAGGCTCGGGGGTTTCGGGGTTCCAGACTCGGATTTTGGGGTTCTAGACTCAAGTTCGGAGGTTCTAGACTCGAATTTTTGGGGTTCTAGACTCACGTTCTAGGGTTCTAGATCGGGCTCTAGGGTTCTAGATTGGGTTCTAGGTCAGGTTCTAGGGTTCTAGATACTGTTCTAGATCGGGTTCTAGATCGAGTTCTAGATCGGGTTCTAGGGTTCTAGATACTGTTCTAGATCGGGTTCTAGGGTTCTAGACCGGGTTCTAGACCGGGTTCTGGGGTTCTAGATCAGGTTCTAGATCAGGTTCTAGGGTTCTAGATCGGGGTCTAGATCGGGTTCTAGAGCAGGTTCTAGGGTTCTAGATCAGGTTCTAGATCGGGTTCTAGGGTTCTAGATCAGGTTCTAGATCGGGTTCTAGGGTTCGAGGTCAGGTTCTAGAGCAGGTTCTAGGGTTCTAGATCGGGATCTAGGGTTCTAGATCAGGTTCTAGATCGGGTTCTAGATCCGGTTCTAGGGTTCTAGATCGGGTTCTAGACTCGGGTTTGGGGGTTCTAGACTCTGTGTAATTTTTGGGGGGGTTCAGGGCTAAATTTTTGGGGTCCCTACCCTAACCCTTCTCATCCCAAATTTTTTTCAGGGGTTCCAGGCCCAAATTTTTGGGTTGTTTATCTTCAATTTTTGGGGTTCCAGGCCCAAATTTTTGGGGTTCTCTACCCTACCCCTTCTCATCCCAAATTTTTGGGGTTCCAGGCCCTATTTTTGGGCGTTCTCATCCCAAATATTTGGGGTTCCAGGCCCAAATTTTTGGGGTTCTCTACCCTAACCCTATTCATCCCAAATTTTTGTTGTTCTCATCCCAAATTTTTGGGCATCATATCCTAACCCTTCTCATCCCAAATTTTTTGGCGTTCCAGGCCCACATTTTTGGGGTTTTTATTTTCAGTGTTTGGGGTTCCAGGCCCGATTTTTTGGGTTTCTCATCACAAATTTTTGGGGTTCCAGGCCCAAATTTTTGGGGTGTTTATTTTCAGTGTTTGGGGTTCCAGGCCCAAATTTTTGGTGTTCTCATCCCAAATTTTTGGGGTTCCAGGCCCAAATTTTGTGGGTTCCTACCCTAACCCTTCTCATCCCAAATTTTTGGTGTTCTCATCCCAAATTTTTGGGCATCCTACCCTAACCCTTCTCATCCCAAATTTTTGGTGTTCTCATTCCAAATTTTTGGGCATCCTACCCTAACCCTTCTCATCCCAAATTTTTGGGGTTCCAGGCCCAAATTTTTGGGGTTCTCTACCCTACCCCTTCTCATCCCAAATTTTTGTTGTTCTCATCCCAAATTTTTGGGCATCCTATCCTAACCCTTCTCATCCCAAATTTTTTGGCGTTCCAGGCCCACATTTTTGGGGTTTTTATTTTCAGTGTTTGGGGTTCCAGGCCCGATTTTTTGGGTTTCTCATCACAAATTTTTGGGGTTTTTATCTTCAATTTTTGGCGTTCCAGGCCCAAATTGTTGGGGTTCTCTACCCTAACCCTTCTCATCCCAAATTTTTTGGGGTTCCAGGCCCAAATTTTGGGGGTTCCTACCCTAACCCTTCTCATCCCAAATTTTTTGGGGTCCCAGGCCCAATTTTTTGGTGTTCTCATCCCAAATTTTTTGGGGTTCCAGGCCAAAATTTTTGGGGTTCCAGGCCCAAATTGTTGGGGTTCTCTACCCTAACCCTTCTCATCCCAAATTTTTGGAGTTCCAGGGCCAAATTTTTGGGGTTCCTACCCTAACCCTTCTCATCCCAAATTTTTGGAGTTCCAGGGCCAAATTTTTGGTGTTCTCATCCCAAATTTTTGGGGTCCCTACCCTAACCCTTCTCATCCCAAATTTTGGGGGTTCCAGGCCCACATTTTTGGGGCTTTTATTTTCAGTGTTTGGGGTTCCAGGCCCAATTTTTTGGGGTTCCAGGCCAAAATTTTTGGGGTTCCAGGCCCAAATTGTTGGGGTTCTCTACCCTAACCCTTCTCATCCCAAATTTTTGGAGTTCCAGGGCCAAATTTTTGGGGTTCCTACCCTAACCCTTCTCATCCCAAATTTTTTGGGGTCCCAGGCCCAATTTTTTGGTGTTCTCATCCCAAATTTTTTGGGGTTCCAGGCCAAAATTTTTGGGGTTCCAGGCCCAAATTGTTGGGGTTCTCTACCCTAACCCTTCTCATCCCAAATTTTTGGAGTTCCAGGGCCAAATTTTTGGGGTTCCTACCCTAACCCTTCTCATCCCAAATTTTTGGAGTTCCAGGGCCAAATTTTTGGTGTTCTCATCCCAAATTTTTGGGGTCCCTACCCTAACCCTTCTCATCCCAAATTTTGGGGGTTCCAGGCCCACATTTTTGGGGCTTTTATTTTCAGTGTTTGGGGTTCCAGGCCCAATTTTTTGGGGTTCCAGGCCAAAATTTTTGGGGTTCCAGGCCCAAATTGTTGGGGTTCTCTACCCTAACCCTTCTCATCCCAAATTTTTGGAGTTCCAGGGCCAAATTTTTGGGGTTCCTACCCTAACCCTTCTCATCCCAAATTTTTGGAGTTCCAGGCCAAAATTTTTGGGGTTCCAGGCCCAAATTGTTGGGGTTCTCTACCCTAACCCTTCTCATCCCAAATTTTTGGGGTTCCAGGCCCAAATTTTTGGGGTGTTTATTTTCAGTGTTTGGGGTTCCAGGCCCAAATTTTTGGTGTTCTCATCCCAAATTTTTGGGGTTCCAGGCCCAAATTTTGTGGGTTCCTACCCTAACCCTTCTCATCCCAAATTTTTGGTGTTCTCATCCCAAATTTTTGGGCATCCTACCCTAACCCTTCTCATCCCAAATTTTTGGTGTTCTCATTCCAAATTTTTGGGCATCCTACCCTAACCCTTCTCATCCCAAATTTTTGGGGTTCCAGGCCCAAATTTTTGGGGTTCTCTACCCTACCCCTTCTCATCCCAAATTTTTGGGCTTTTAGGCGCAGAATTTTCCAGGTTACATGCTCCGTTTTTTTGGTTCTAGACTCGGAGTTCTGGGGTTCCAGACACAGAATTTTGAGGTTCCAGACTCAGAAATTTCAAGGTTCCATACTCAGGTTTTGGGGTTCTAGGCTCGGGGGTTTCGGGGTTCCAGACTCGGATTTTGGGGTTCTAGACTCAAGTTCGGAGGTTCTAGACTCGAATTTTTGGGGTTCTAGACTCACGTTCTAGGGTTCTAGATCGGGCTCTAGGGTTCTAGATTGGGTTCTAGGTCAGGTTCTAGGGTTCTAGATACTGTTCTAGATCGGGTTCTAGATCGAGTTCTAGATCGGGTTCTAGGGTTCTAGATACTGTTCTAGATCGGGTTCTAGGGTTCTAGACCGGGTTCTAGACCGGGTTCTGGGGTTCTAGATCAGGTTCTAGATCAGGTTCTAGGGTTCTAGATCGGGGTCTAGATCGGGTTCTAGAGCAGGTTCTAGGGTTCTAGATCAGGTTCTAGATCGGGTTCTAGGGTTCTAGATCAGGTTCTAGATCGGGTTCTAGGGTTCGAGGTCAGGTTCTAGAGCAGGTTCTAGGGTTCTAGATCGGGATCTAGGGTTCTAGATCAGGTTCTAGATCGGGTTCTAGATCCGGTTCTAGGGTTCTAGATCGGGTTCTAGACTCGGGTTTGGGGGTTCTAGACTCTGTGTAATTTTTGGGGGGGTTCAGGGCTAAATTTTTGGGGTCCCTACCCTAACCCTTCTCATCCCAAATTTTTTTCAGGGGTTCCAGGCCCAAATTTTTGGGTTGTTTATCTTCAATTTTTGGGGTTCCAGGCCCAAATTTTTGGGGTTCTCTACCCTACCCCTTCTCATCCCAAATTTTTGGGGTTCCAGGCCCTATTTTTGGGCGTTCTCATCCCAAATATTTGGGGTTCCAGGCCCAAATTTTTGGGGTTCTCTACCCTAACCCTATTCATCCCAAATTTTTGTTGTTCTCATCCCAAATTTTTGGGCATCATATCCTAACCCTTCTCATCCCAAATTTTTTGGCGTTCCAGGCCCACATTTTTGGGGTTTTTATTTTCAGTGTTTGGGGTTCCAGGCCCGATTTTTTGGGTTTCTCATCACAAATTTTTGGGGTTCCAGGCCCAAATTTTTGGGGTGTTTATTTTCAGTGTTTGGGGTTCCAGGCCCAAATTTTTGGTGTTCTCATCCCAAATTTTTGGGGTTCCAGGCCCAAATTTTGTGGGTTCCTACCCTAACCCTTCTCATCCCAAATTTTTGGTGTTCTCATCCCAAATTTTTGGGCATCCTACCCTAACCCTTCTCATCCCAAATTTTTGGTGTTCTCATTCCAAATTTTTGGGCATCCTACCCTAACCCTTCTCATCCCAAATTTTTGGGGTTCCAGGCCCAAATTTTTGGGGTTCTCTACCCTACCCCTTCTCATCCCAAATTTTTGTTGTTCTCATCCCAAATTTTTGGGCATCCTATCCTAACCCTTCTCATCCCAAATTTTTTGGCGTTCCAGGCCCACATTTTTGGGGTTTTTATTTTCAGTGTTTGGGGTTCCAGGCCCGATTTTTTGGGTTTCTCATCACAAATTTTTGGGGTTTTTATCTTCAATTTTTGGCGTTCCAGGCCCAAATTGTTGGGGTTCTCTACCCTAACCCTTCTCATCCCAAATTTTTTGGGGTTCCAGGCCCAAATTTTGGGGGTTCCTACCCTAACCCTTCTCATCCCAAATTTTTTGGGGTCCCAGGCCCAATTTTTTGGTGTTCTCATCCCAAATTTTTTGGGGTTCCAGGCCAAAATTTTTGGGGTTCCAGGCCCAAATTGTTGGGGTTCTCTACCCTAACCCTTCTCATCCCAAATTTTTGGAGTTCCAGGGCCAAATTTTTGGGGTTCCTACCCTAACCCTTCTCATCCCAAATTTTTGGAGTTCCAGGGCCAAATTTTTGGTGTTCTCATCCCAAATTTTTGGGGTCCCTACCCTAACCCTTCTCATCCCAAATTTTGGGGGTTCCAGGCCCACATTTTTGGGGCTTTTATTTTCAGTGTTTGGGGTTCCAGGCCCAATTTTTTGGGGTTCCAGGCCAAAATTTTTGGGGTTCCAGGCCCAAATTGTTGGGGTTCTCTACCCTAACCCTTCTCATCCCAAATTTTTGGAGTTCCAGGGCCAAATTTTTGGGGTTCCTACCCTAACCCTTCTCATCCCAAATTTTTTGGGGTCCCAGGCCCAATTTTTTGGTGTTCTCATCCCAAATTTTTTGGGGTTCCAGGCCAAAATTTTTGGGGTTCCAGGCCCAAATTGTTGGGGTTCTCTACCCTAACCCTTCTCATCCCAAATTTTTGGAGTTCCAGGGCCAAATTTTTGGGGTTCCTACCCTAACCCTTCTCATCCCAAATTTTTGGAGTTCCAGGGCCAAATTTTTGGTGTTCTCATCCCAAATTTTTGGGGTCCCTACCCTAACCCTTCTCATCCCAAATTTTGGGGGTTCCAGGCCCACATTTTTGGGGCTTTTATTTTCAGTGTTTGGGGTTCCAGGCCCAATTTTTTGGGGTTCCAGGCCAAAATTTTTGGGGTTCCAGGCCCAAATTGTTGGGGTTCTCTACCCTAACCCTTCTCATCCCAAATTTTTGGAGTTCCAGGGCCAAATTTTTGGGGTTCCTACCCTAACCCTTCTCATCCCAAATTTTTGGAGTTCCAGGCCAAAATTTTTGGGGTTCCAGGCCCAAATTGTTGGGGTTCTCTACCCTAACCCTTCTCATCCCAAATTTTTGGAGTTCCAGGGCCAAATTTTTGGGGTTCCTACCCTAACCCTTCTCATCCCAAATTTTTGGAGTTCCAGGGCCAAATTTTTGGGGTTCCTACCCTAACCCTTCTCATCCCAAATTTTTGGGGTTCTCATCCCAAATTTTTGGTGTTCTCATCCCAAATTTTTGGGGTCCCTACCCTAACCCTTCTCATCCCAAATTTTGGGGGTTCCAGGCCCACATTTTTGGGGCTTTTATTTTCAGTGTTTGGGGTTCCAGGGCCAAATTTTTGGGGTTTTTATTTTCAGTGTTTGGGGTTCCAGGCCCAAATTTTTGGTGTTCTCATCCCAAATTTTTGGGGTTCCAGGCCCAAATTTTTGGGGTTCCTACCCTAACCCTTCTCATCCCAAATTTTTGGTGTTCTCATTCCAAATTTTTGGGCATCCTACCCTAACCCTTCTCATCCCAAATTTTTGGTGTTCTCATTCCAAATTTTTGGGCATCCTACCCTAACCCTTCTCATCCCAAATTTTGGGGGTTCCAGGCCCAAATTTTTGGGGTCCCTACCCTAACCCTTCTCATCCCAAATTTTTTGGCGTTCCAGGCCCACATTTTTGGGGTTTTTATCTTCAATTTTTGTGGTTCCAGGCCCAATTTTTTGGGGTTCCAGGCCAAAATTTTTGGGGTTCCAGGCCCAAATTGTTGGGGTTCTCTACCCTACCCCTTCTCATCCCAAATTTTTGTTGTTCTCATCCCAAATTTTTGGGCATCCTATCCTAACCCTTCTCATCCCAAATTTTTTGGCGTTCCAGGCCCACATTTTTGGGGTTTTTATTTTCAGTGTTTGGGGTTCCAGGCCCGATTTTTTGGGTTTCTCATAAAAAATTTTTGGGGTTCCAGGGCCAAATTTTTGGGGTTCTTATTTTCAGTGTTTGGGGTTCCAGGCCCAAATTTTTGGTGTTCTCATCCCAAATTTTTGGGGTTCCAGGCCCAAATTTTTGGGGTTCCTACCCTAACCCTTCTCATCCCAAATTTTTGGTGTTCTCATTCCAAATTTTTGGGCATCCTACCCTAACCCTTCTCATCCCAAATTTTTGGTGTTCTCATTCCAAATTTTTGGGCATCCTACCCTAACCCTTCTCATACCAAATTTTCAAGGTTCCAGGCCCAAAGTTTTGGCTTCCTACCCTAACCCTTCTCATCCCAAATTTTTGGGCTTTTAGGCGCAGAATTTTCCAGGTTACATGCTCCGTTTTTTTGGTTCTAGACTCGGAGTTCTGGGGTTCCAGACACAGAATTTTGAGGTTCCAGACTCAGAAATTTCAAGGTTCCATACTCAGGTTTTGGGGTTCTAGGCTCGGGGGTTTCGGGGTTCCAGACTCGGATTTTGGGGTTCTAGACTCAAGTTTGGAGGTTCTAGACTCTAATTTTTGGGGTTCTGGACTCACGTTCTAGGGTTCTGGATCGGGCTCTAGGGTTCTAGATTGGGTTCTAGGTCAGGTTCTAGGGTTCTAGATACAGTTCTAGACCGGGTTCTAGACCGGGTTCTGGGGTTCTAGATCAGGTTCTAGAGCAGGTTCTAGGGTTCTAGATCGGGTTCTAGATCGGGTTCTAGAGCAGGTTCTAGATTGGGTTCTAGGGTTCTAGATCAGGTTCTAGATCAAGTTCTAGATCGCGTTCTAGGGTTCTAGATCGGGATCTAGGGTTCTAGATCATGTTCTAGATCGGGTTCTAGATCCGGTTCTAGGGTTCTAGATCGGGTTCTAGGGTTCTAGATTGGGTTCTAGGTCAGGTTCTAGGGTTCTAGACCGGGTTCTAGACCGGGTTCTGGGGTTCTAGATCAGGTTCTAGAGCAGGTTCTAGGGTTCTAGATCGGGTTCTAGATCGGGTTCTAGAGCAGGTTCTAGATCGGGTTCTAGGGTTCTAGATCAGGTTCTAGATCAAGTTCTAGATCGCGTTCTAGGGTTCTAGATCGGGATCTAGGGTTCTAGATCAGGTTCTAGATCGGGTTCTAGATCCGGTTCTAGGGTTCTAGATCGGGTTCTAGACTCGGGTTTGGGGGTTCTAGACTCTGTGTAATTTTTGGGGGGGTTCAGGGCTAAATTTTTGGGGTCCCGACCCTAACCCTTCTCATCCCAAATTTTTTTCTGGGGTTCCAGGCCCAAATTTTTGGGTTGTTTATCTTCAATTTTTGGGGTCCCAGGCCCAATTTTTTGGGGTTCCAGGCCCAAATTGTTGGGGTTCTCTACCCTAACCCTTCTCATCCCAAATTTTTGGAGTTCCAGGGCCAAATTTTTGGGGTTCCTACCCTAACCCTTCTCATCCCAAATTTTTGGGGTTCTCATCCCAAATTTTTGGTGTTCTCATCCCAAATTTTTGGGGTCCCTACCCTAACCCTTCTCATCCCAAATTTTGGGGGTTCCAGGCCCACATTTTTGGGGCTTTTATTTTCAGTGTTTGGGGTTCCAGGCCCAATTTTTTGGGGTTCTCATCCCAAATTTTTTGGCGTTCCAGGCCCACATTTTTGGGGTTTTTATTTTCAGTGTTTGGGGTTCCAGGCCCGATTTTTTGGGTTTCTCATCACAAATTTTTGGGGTTTTTATCTTCAATTTTTGTGGTTCCAGGCCCAAATTGTTGGGGTTCTCTACCCTAACCCTTCTCATCCCAAATTTTTTGGGGTTCCAGGCCCAAATTTTGGGGGTTCCTACCCTAACCCTTCTCATCCCAAATTTTTTGGGGTCCCAGGCCCAATTTTTTGGGGTTCTCATCATAAATTTTTGGGGTTCCAGGGCCAAATTTTTGGGGCTTTTATTTTCAGTGTTTGGGGTTCCAGGCCCAAATTTTTGGTGTTCTTATCCCAAATTTTTGGGGTTCCAGGCCCAAATTTTTGGGGTTCCTACCCTAACCCTTCTCATCCCAAATTTTTGGTGTTCTCATTCCAAATTTTTGGGCATCCTACCCTAACCCTTCTCATCCCAAATTTTTGGTGTTCTCATTCCAAATTTTTGGGCATCCTACCCTAACCCTTCTCATCCCAAATTTTTGGGGTTCCAGGCCCAAATTGTTGGGGTTCTCTAACCTAACCCTTGTCATCCCAAATTTTTTGGGGTCCCAGGCCCAAATTTTTGGTGTTCTCATGCCAAATTTTTGGGGTTCCAGGCCCAAATTTTTGGGGTTCGTACCCTAACCCTTCTCATACCAAATTTTCAAGGTTCCAGGCCCAAAGTTTTGGCTTCCTACCCTAACCCTTCTCATCCCAAATTTTTGGGCTTTTAGGCGCAGAATTTTCCAGGTTACATGCTCCGTTTTTTTGGTTCTAGACTCGGAGTTCTGGGGTTCCAGACACAGAATTTTGAGGTTCCAGACTCAGAAATTTCAAGGTTCCATACTCAGGTTTTGGGGTTCTAGGCTCGGGGGTTTCGGGGTTCCAGACTCGGATTTTGGGGTTCTAGACTCAAGTTTGGAGGTTCTAGACTCGAATTTTTGGGGTTCTAGACTCACGTTCTAGGGTTCTAGATCGGCTCTAGGGTTCTAGATCGGGTTCTAGATCGGGTTCTAGGGTTCTAGATCAGGTTCTAGGGTTCTAGATCGGGTTCTAGATCGGGTTCTAGAGCAGGTTCTAGGGTTCTAGATCGGGTTCTAGATCGGGTTCTAGAGCAGGTTCTAGATCAGGTTCTAGGGTTCTAGATCGGGTTCCAGAGCAGGTTCTAGAGCAGGTTCTAGGGTTCTAGATACTGTTCTAGATCGGGTTCTAGATCGGGATCTAGGGTTCTAGATCGGGTTCTAGATCGGGTTGTAGATCCGGTTCTAGGGTTCTAGGGTTCTAGATCGGGCTCTAGGGTTCTAGATCGGGTTCTAGATACTGTTCTAGATCGGGTTCTAGATCAGGTTCTAGGGTTCTAGATCGGGTTCTAGATCAGGTTCTGGGGTTCTAGATCGGGTTCTAGAGCAGGTTCTAGGGTTCTAGATCGGGTTCCAGAGCAGGTTCCAGAGCAGGTTCTAGGGTTCTAGATACTGTTCTAGATCGGGTTCTAGATCGCGTTCTAGATCGGGTTCTAGGGTTCTAGATCGGGTTCTAGATCCGGTTCTAGATCCGGTTCTAGGGTTCTAGATCGGGTTCTAGACTCGGGTTTGGGGGTTCTAGACTCTGTGTAATTTTTGGGGGGGTTCAGGGCTAAATTTTTGGGGTCCCTACCCTAACCCTTCTCATCCCAAATTTTTTTCTGGGGTTCCAGGCCCAAATTTTTGGGTTGTTTATCTTCAATTTTTGGGGTTCCAGGCCCAAATTTTTGGGGTTCTCTACCCTAACCCTATTCATCCCAAATTTTTGTTGTTCTCATCCCAAATTTTTGGGCATCCTATCCTAACCTTTCTCATCCCAAATTTTTTGGCGTTCCAGGCCCACATTTTTGGGGTTTTTATTTTCAGTGTTTGGGGTTCCAGGCCCGATTTTTTGGGTTTCTCATCACAAATTTTTGGGGTTTTTATCTTCAATTTTTGTGGTTCCAGGCCCAAATTGTTGGGGTTCTCTACCCTAACCCTTCTCATCCCAAAATTTTTGGGGTTCCAGGCCCAAATTGTTGGGGTTCTCTACCCTAACCCTTCTCATCCCAAATTTTTTGGGGTTCCAGGCCCAGATTTTTGGGGTTTTTATCTTCAATTTTTGTGGTTCCAGGCCCAATTTTTTGGGCTTCCAGGCCAAAATTTTTGGGGTTCCAGGCCCAAATTGTTGGGGTTCTCTACCCTAACCCTTCTCATCCCAAATTTTTGGAGTTCCAGGGCCAAATTTTTGGGGTTCTCTACCCTAACCCTTCTCATCCCAAATTTTTGGAGTTCCAGGCCCAAATTTTTGGGGTTCCTACCCTAACCCTTCTCATCCCAAATTTTTGGGGTTCTCATCCCAAATTTTTGGTGTTCTCATCCCAAATTTTTGGGGTCCCTACCCTAACCCTTCTCATCCCAAATTTTGGGGGTTCCAGGCCCACATTTTTGGGGCTTTTATTTTCAGTGTTTGGGGTTCCAGGCCCAATTTTTTGGGGTTCTCATCCCAAATTTTTTGGCGTTCCAGGCCCACATTTTTGGGGTTTTTATTTTCAGTGTTTGGGGTTCCAGGCCCGATTTTTTGGGTTTCTCATCACAAATTTTTGGGGTTTTTATCTTCAATTTTTGTGGTTCCAGGCCCAAATTGTTGGGGTTCTCTACCCTAACCCTTCTCATCCCAAATTTTTTGGGGTTCCAGGCCCAAATTTTGGGGGTTCCTACCCTAACCCTTCTCATCCCAAATTTTTTGGGGTCCCAGGCCCAATTTTTTGGGGTTCTCATCATAAATTTTTGGGGTTCCAGGGCCAAATTTTTGGGGCTTTTATTTTCAGTGTTTGGGGTTCCAGGCCCAAATTTTTGGTGTTCTTATCCCAAATTTTTGGGGTTCCAGGCCCAAATTTTTGGGGTTCCTACCCTAACCCTTCTCATCCCAAATTTTTGGTGTTCTCATTCCAAATTTTTGGGCATCCTACCCTAACCCTTCTCATCCCAAATTTTTGGTGTTCTCATTCCAAATTTTTGGGCATCCTATCCTAACCTTTCTCATCCCAAATTTTTTGGCGTTCCAGGCCCACATTTTTGGGGTTTTTATTTTCAGTGTTTGGGGTTCCAGGCCCGATTTTTTGGGTTTCTCATCACAAATTTTTGGGGTTTTTATCTTCAATTTTTGTGGTTCCAGGCCCAAATTGTTGGGGTTCTCTACCCTAACCCTTCTCATCCCAAAATTTTTGGGGTTCCAGGCCCAAATTGTTGGGGTTCTCTACCCTAACCCTTCTCATCCCAAATTTTTTGGGGTTCCAGGCCCAGATTTTTGGGGTTTTTATCTTCAATTTTTGTGGTTCCAGGCCCAATTTTTTGGGCTTCCAGGCCAAAATTTTTGGGGTTCCAGGCCCAAATTGTTGGGGTTCTCTACCCTAACCCTTCTCATCCCAAATTTTTGGAGTTCCAGGGCCAAATTTTTGGGGTTCTCTACCCTAACCCTTCTCATCCCAAATTTTTGGAGTTCCAGGCCCAAATTTTTGGGGTTCCTACCCTAACCCTTCTCATCCCAAATTTTTGGGGTTCTCATCCCAAATTTTTGGTGTTCTCATCCCAAATTTTTGGGGTCCCTACCCTAACCCTTCTCATCCCAAATTTTGGGGGTTCCAGGCCCACATTTTTGGGGCTTTTATTTTCAGTGTTTGGGGTTCCAGGCCCAATTTTTTGGGGTTCTCATCCCAAATTTTTTGGCGTTCCAGGCCCACATTTTTGGGGTTTTTATTTTCAGTGTTTGGGGTTCCAGGCCCGATTTTTTGGGTTTCTCATCACAAATTTTTGGGGTTTTTATCTTCAATTTTTGTGGTTCCAGGCCCAAATTGTTGGGGTTCTCTACCCTAACCCTTCTCATCCCAAATTTTTTGGGGTTCCAGGCCCAAATTTTGGGGGTTCCTACCCTAACCCTTCTCATCCCAAATTTTTTGGGGTCCCAGGCCCAATTTTTTGGGGTTCTCATCATAAATTTTTGGGGTTCCAGGGCCAAATTTTTGGGGCTTTTATTTTCAGTGTTTGGGGTTCCAGGCCCAAATTTTTGGTGTTCTTATCCCAAATTTTTGGGGTTCCAGGCCCAAATTTTTGGGGTTCCTACCCTAACCCTTCTCATCCCAAATTTTTGGTGTTCTCATTCCAAATTTTTGGGCATCCTACCCTAACCCTTCTCATCCCAAATTTTTGGTGTTCTCATTCCAAATTTTTGGGCATCCTACCCTAACCCTTCTCATCCCAAATTTTTTGGCGTTCCAGGCCCACATTTTTGGGGTTTTCATCTTCAATTTTTGTGGTTCTAGGCCCAATTTTTTGGGGTTCCAGGCCAAAATTTTTGGGGTTCCAGGCCCAAATTTTTGGGGTTCTCTACCCTAACCCTATTCATCCCAAATTTTTGTTGTTCTCATCCCAAATTTTTGGGCATCCTATCCTAACCCTTCTCATCCCAAATTTTTTGGCGTTCCAGGCCCACATTTTTGGGGTTTTTATTTTCAGTGTTTGGGGTTCCAGGCCCGATTTTTTGGGTTTCTCATAAAAAATTTTTGGGGTTCCAGGGCCAAATTTTTGGGGTTTTTATTTTCAGTGTTTGGGGTTCCAGGCCGAAATTTTTGGTGTTCTCATCCCAAATTTTTGGGGTTCCAGGCCCAAATTTTTGGGGTTCCTACCCTAACCCTTCTCATCCCAAATTTTTGGTGTTCTCATTCCAAATTTTTGGGCATCCTACCCTAACCCTTCTCATCCCAAATTTTTGGGGTTCCAGGCCCAAATTGTTGGGGTTCTCTAACCTTACCCTTCTCATCCCAAATTTTTGGAGTTCCAGGCCCAAATTTTTGGGGTTCCTGCCCTAACCCTTCTCATCCCAAATTTTTTGGGGTCCCAGGCCCAAATTTTTTGGTGTTCTCATGCCAAATTTTTGGGGTTCCAGGCCCAAATTTTTGGGGTTCCTACCCTAACCCTTCTCATACCAAATTTTCAAGGTTCCAGGCCCAAAGTTTTGGCTTCCTACCCTAACCCTTCTCATCCCAAATTTTTGGGCTTTTAGGCGCAGAATTTTCCAGGTTACATGCTCCGTTTTTTTGGTTTTAGACTCGGAGTTCTCGGGTTCCAGACACAGAATTTTGAGGTTCCAGACTCAGAAATTTCAAGGTTCCATACTCAGGTTTTGGGGTTCTAGGCTCGGGGGTTTCGGGGTTCCAGACTCGGATTTTGGGGTTCTAGACTCAAGTTTGGAGGTTCTAGACTCGAATTTTTGGGGTTCTAGACTCACGTTCTAGGGTTCTAGATCGGGTTCTAGACTCACGGTCTAGGGTTCTAGATCAGGTTCTAGATCAGGTTCTAGATCAGGTTCTAGATCGGGTTCTAGGGTTCTAGATCGGGTTCTAGACTCACGTTCTAGGGTTCTAGATCGGGTTCTAGATCGGGTTCTAGGGTTCTAGATCGGGTTCTAGATCAGGTTCTATAGCAGGTTCTAGGGTTCTAGATACTGTTCTAGATCGGGTTCTAGATCAGGTTCTAGGGTTCTAGATACTGTTCTAGATCGGGTTCTAGATCGCGTTCTAGATCGGGTTCTAGATCGGGTTCTAGATCGGGTTCTAGATCCGGTTCTAGATCCGGTTCTAGGGTTCTAGATCGACTTCTAGACTCGGGTTTGGGGGTTCTAGACTCTGTGTAATTTTTGGGGGGGTTCAGGGCTAAATTTTTGGGGTCCCTACCCTAACCCTTCTCATCCCAAATTTTTTTCTGGGGTTCCAGGCCCAAATTTTTGGGTTGTTTATCTTCAATTTTTGGGGTTCCAGGCCCAAATTTTTGGGGTTCTCTACCCTACCCCTTCTCATCCCAAATTTTTGTTGTTCTCATCCCAAATTTTTGGGCATCCTATCCTAACCCTTCTCATCCCAAATTTTTTGGCGTTCCAGGCCCACATTTTTGGGGTTTTTATTTTCAGTGTTTGGGGTTCCAGGCCCAATTTTTTGGGTTTCTCATCACAAATTTTTGGGGTTTTTATCTTCAATTTTTGTGGTTCCAGGCCCAAATTGTTGGGGTTCTCTACCCTAACCCTTCTCATCCCAAATTTTTTGGGGTTCCAGGCCCAAATTTTGGGGGTTCCTACCCTAACCCTTCTCATCCCAAATTTTTTGGGGTCCCAGGCCCAATTTTTTGGTGTTCTCATCCCAAATTTTTTGGGGTTCCAGGCCAAAATTTTTGGGGTTCCAGGCCCAAATTGTTGGGGTTCTCTACCCTAACCCTTCTCATCCCAAATTTTTGGAGTTCCAGGGCCAAATTTTTGGGGTTCCTACCCTAACCCTTCTCATCCCAAATTTTTGGAGTTCCAGGGCCAAATTTTTGGTGTTCTCATCCCAAATTTTTGGGGTCCCTACCCTAACCCTTCTCATCCCAAATTTTGGGGGTTCCAGGCCCACATTTTTGGGGCTTTTATTTTCAGTGTTTGGGGTTCCAGGCCCAATTTTTTGGGGTTCCAGGCCAAAATTTTTGGGGTTCCAGGCCCAAATTGTTGGGGTTCTCTACCCTAACCCTTCTCATCCCAAATTTTTGGAGTTCCAGGGCCAAATTTTTGGGGTTCCTACCCTAACCCTTCTCATCCCAAATTTTTGGAGTTCCAGGGCCAAATTTTTGGGGTTCCTACCCTAACCCTTCTCATCCCAAATTTTTGGGGTTCTCATCCCAAATTTTTGGTGTTCTCATCCCAAATTTTTGGGGTCCCTACCCTAACCCTTCTCATCCCAAATTTTGGGGGTTCCAGGCCCACATTTTTGGGGCTTTTATTTTCAGTGTTTGGGGTTCCAGGGCCAAATTTTTGGGGTTTTTATTTTCAGTGTTTGGGGTTCCAGGCCCAAATTTTTGGTGTTCTCATCCCAAATTTTTGGGGTTCCAGGGCCAAATTTTTGGGGTTCCTACCCTAACCCTTCTCATCCCAAATTTTTGGTGTTCTCATTCCAAATTTTTGGGCATCCTACCCTAACCCTTCTCATCCCAAATTTTTGGTGTTCTCATTCCAAATTTTTGGGCATCCTACCCTAACCCTTCTCATCCCAAATTTTGGGGGTTCCAGGCCCAAATTTTTGGGGTCCCTACCCTAACCCTTCTCATCCCAAATTTTTTGGCGTTCCAGGCCCACATTTTTGGGGTTTTTATCTTCAATTTTTGTGGTTCCAGGCCCAATTTTTTGGGGTTCCAGGCCAAAATTTTTGGGGTTCCAGGCCCAAATTTTTGGGGTTCTCTACCCTAACCCTTCTCATCCCAAATTTTTGTTGTTCTCATTCCAAATTTTTGGGCATCCTATCCTAACCCTTCTCATCCCAAATTTTTTGGCGTTCCAGGCCCACATTTTTGGGGTTTTTATTTTCAGTGTTTGGGGTTCCAGGCCCGATTTTTTGGGTTTCTCATAAAAAATTTTTGGGGTTCCAGGGCCAAATTTTTGGGGTTTTTATTTTTAGTGTTTGGGGTTCCAGGCCCAAATTTTTGGTGTTCTCATCCCAAATTTTTGGGGTTCCAGGCCCAAATTTTTGGGGTTCCTACCCTAACCCTTCTCATCCCAAATTTTGGGTGTTCTCATTCCAAATTTTTGGGCATCCTACCTTAACCCTTCTCATCCCAAATTTTGGGTGTTCTCATTCCAAATTTTTGGGCATCCTACCCTAACCCTTCTCATCCCAAATTTTTGGGGTTCCAGGCCCAAATTGTTGGGGTTCTCTAACCTAACCCTTCTCATCCCAAATTTTTTGGGGTCCCAGGCCCAAATTTTTTGGTGTTCTCATGCCAAATTTTTGGGGTTCCAGGCCCAAATTTTTGGGGTTCCTACCCTAACCCTTCTCATACCAAATTTTCAAGGTTCCAGGCCCAAAGTTTTGGCTTCCTACCCTAACCCTTCTCATCCCAAATTTTTGGGCTTTTAGGCGCAGAATTTTCCAGGTTACATGCTCCGTTTTTTTGGTTCTAGACTCGGAGTTCTGGGGTTCCAGACACAGAATTTTGAGGTTCCAGACTCAGAAATTTCAAGGTTCCATACTCAGGTTTTGGGGTTCTAGGCTCGGGGGTTTCGGGGTTCCAGACTCGGATTTTGGGGTTCTAGACTCAAGTTTGGAGGTTCTAGACTCGAATTTTTGGGGTTCTAGACTCACGTTCTAGGGTTCTAGATCGGGCTCTAGGGTTCTAGATTGGGTTCTAGGTCAGGTTCTAGGGTTCTAGATACAGTTCTAGACCGGGTTCTAGACCGGGTTCTGGGGTTCTAGATCAGGTTCTAGATCAGGTTCTAGGGTTCTAGATCGGATTCTAGATCGGGTTCTAGAGCAGGTTCTAGGGTTCTAGATACTGTTCTAGATCGGGTTCTAGATCAGGTTCTAGGGTTCTAGATCGGGTTCTAGATCGGGTTCTAGATCGGGATCTAGGGTTCTAGATCGGGTTCTAGATCCGGTTCTAGGGTTCTAGATCGACTTCTAGACTCGGGTTTGGGGGTTCTAGACTCTGTGTAATTTTTGGGGGGGTTCAGGGCTAAATTTTTGGGGTCCCTACCCTAACCCTTCTCATCCCAAATTTTTTTCTGGGGTTCCAGGCCCAAATTTTTGGGTTGTTTATCTTCAATTTTTGGGGTTCCAGGCCCAAATTTTTGGGGTTCTCTACCCTACCCCTTCTCATCCCAAATTTTTGGGGTTCCAGGCCCTATTTTTGGGCGTTCTCATCCCAAATATTTGGGGTTCCAGGCCCAAATTTTTGGGGTTCTCTACCCTAACCCTATTCATCCCAAATTTTTGTTGTTCTCATCCCAAATTTTTGGGCATCCTATCCTAACCCTTCTCATCCCAATTTTTTTGGCGTTCCAGGCCCACATTTTTGGGGTTTTTATTTTCAGTGTTTGGGGTTCCAGGCCCGATTTTTTGGGTTTCTCATCACAAATTTTTGGGGTTTTTATCTTCAATTTTTGTGGTTCCAGGCCCAAATTGTTGGGGTTCTCTACCCTAACCCTTCTCATCCCAAATTTTTTGGGGTTCCAGGCCCAAATTTTGGGGGTTCCTACCCTAACCCTTCTCATCCCAAATTTTTTGGGGTCCCAGGCCCAATTTTTTGGTGTTCTCATCCCAAATTTTTGGGGTTCCAGGCCGAAATTTTTGGGGTTTTTATCTTCAATTTTTGTGGTTGCAGGCCCAATTTTTTGGGGTTCCAGGCCAAAATTTTTGGGGTTCCAGGCCCAAATTGTTGGGGTTCTCTACCCTAACCCTTCTCATCCCAAATTTTTGGGGTTCCAGGCCCAAATTTTTGGGGTTCCTACCCTAACCCTTCTCATCCCAAATTTTTGGTGTTCTCATTCCAAATTTTTGGGGTCTCTACCCTAACCCTTCTCATCCCAAATTTTGGGGGTTCCAGGCCCACATTTTTGGGGCTTTTATTTTCAGTGTTTGGGGTTCCAGGCCCAATTTTTTGGGGTTCTCATCATAAATTTTTGGGGTTCCAGGGCCAAATTTTTGGGGTTTTTATTTTCAGTGTTTGGGGTTCCAGGCCCAAATTTTTGGGGGTTCCTACCCTAACCCTTCTCATCCCAAATTTTTTGGGGTTCCAGGCCCAATTTTTTGGGGGTTCCGGGCCCAAAGTTTTGGCTTCCTACCCTAACCCTTCTCATCCCAAATTTTTGGGCTTTTAGGCGCAGAATTTTCCAGGTTACATACTCCGTTTTTTTGGTTCTAGACTCGGAGTTCTGGGGTTCCAGACTCGGAATTGGGGTCCCAGACTTGGATTTCGGGGTTCTAGACTCAAGTTTTGACGTTCTAGACTCGAATTCTGGGGTTCTAGGTTCGGGTTCTAGATTCGCGTTCTAGGGTTCTAGATCGGGTTCTAGATTAGGTTCTAGATCAAGTGTAGGGTTCTAGATCGGGTTCTATATCAGGTTCTAGGGTTCCAGACTCGGGTTCTAGGGTTCTAGATCGGGTTCTAGACTCGAGTTTTGGGGTTCTAGACTCTGTATAATTTTTTGGGGGGTTCAGGGCCAAATTTTGGGGGTCCCTACCCTAACCCTTCTCATCCCAAATTTTTTTCTGGGGTTCCAGGCCCAAATTCTTGGGTTGTTTATCTTCAATTTTTGGGGTTCCAGGCCCAAATTTTTGGTGGGGTTCTCTACCCTACCCCTTCTCTTCCCAAATTTTTGGGGTTCCAGGCCTTATTTTTGGGCATTCTCATCCCAAATATTTGGGGTTCCAGGCCCAAATTTTTGCGGTTCTCTACCCTAACCCTTCTCATCCCAAATTTTTTGGGGTCCCAGGCCCAATTTTTTGGTGTTCTCATCCCAAATTTTTGGGGTTCCTGGCCCAAATTTTTGGGGTTTTTATCTTCAATTTTTGTGGTTGCAGGCCCAATTTTTTGGGGTTCCAGGCCAAAATTTTTGGGGTTCCAGGCCCAAATTGTTGGGGTTCTCTACCCTAACCCTTCTCATCCCAAATTTTTGGGGTTCCAGGCCCAAATTTTTGGGGTTCCTACCCTAACCCTTCTCATCCCAAATTTTTGGTGTTCTCATTCCAAATTTTTGGGGTCTCTACCCTAACCCTTCTCATCCCAAATTTTGGGGGTTCCAGGCCCACATTTTTGGGGCTTTTATTTTCAGTGTTTGGGGTTCCAGGCCCAATTTTTTGGGGTTCCTACCCTAACCCTTCTCATCCCAAATTTTTTGGGGTTCCAGGCCCAATTTTTTGGGGGTTCCGGGCCCAAAGTTTTGGCTTCCTACCCTAACCCTTCTCATCCCAAATTTTTGGGCTTTTAGGCGCAGAATTTTCCAGGTTACATGCTCCGTTTTTTTGGTTCTAGACTCGGAGTTCTGGGGTTCCAGACTCGGAATTTGGGGTCCCAGACTTGGATTTCGGGGTTCTAGACTCAAGTTTTGAGGTTCTAGACTCGAATTCTGGGGTTCTAGGTTCGGGTTCTAGATTCGCGTTCTAGGGTTCTAGATCGGGTTCTAGATTAGGTTCTAGATCAAGTGTAGGGTTCTAGATCGGGTTCTATATCAGGTTCTAGGGTTCCAGACTCGGGTTCTAGGGTTCTAGATCGGGTTCTAGACTCGAGTTTTGGGGTTCTAGACTCTGTATAATTTTTTGGGGGGTTCAGGGCCAAATTTTGGGGGTCCCTACCCTAACCCTTCTCATCCCAAATTTTTTTCTGGGGTTCCAGGCCCAAATTCTTGGGTTGTTTATCTTCAATTTTTGGGGTTCCAGGCCCAAATTTTTGGTGGGGTTCTCTACCCTACCCCTTCTCTTCCCAAATTTTTGGGGTTCCAGGCCTTATTTTTGGGCATTCTCATCCCAAATATTTGGGGTTCCAGGCCCAAATTTTTGCGGTTCTCTACCCTAACCCTATTCATCCCAAATTTTTGGGGTTCTCATCCCAAATTTTTGGGGTTCCAGGCCCAAATTTTTGGGGTTCCTACCCTAACCCTTCTCATCCCAAATTTTTTGGGTTCCAGGCACAAGTTTTTAGGGTTCCAGGCTCATGTTTTTAGACTTCCTACACTAAACCTTCTCATCCCATATTTTCTGGGGTTCCAGGCCCAAATATTTGGGGCTCTCATTTCAAATTTTTGGGGTTCCTACCCTATCCCTATTCATCCCAAATTTTTGGGGTCCCAGGCCCAAATTTTTGGGGGTCCTACCCTAACTCTTCTCATCCCAAATTTTTGGGGTTCCAGGCATAAGTTTTTGGGGTTCCAGGCTCAAGTTTTTGGGGTTCCTACCCTAATCCTTCTCATCCCAAATTTTTGGGGCTCCCATCCCAGATTTTGGGTTCTCATCCCAAATTGGATGCCGCCAAAGCCCTTGGAGCCACCGTTCCCAGCGGCGTGAGCTTGGGAAGCTCGGCCTGAGCACAAAGGCATGGATACAGCCCCGGGAATGCCATCAGGATCCCGGGAAAATGGGGAGAGGAGACAGGAAATGGGAATTGGGGACCCTGGGACAGAGGGAAAGGGATGAGGGAATGGGAGAGGGGATGGCAAGAGATTCCTGCTGCAGCCGGGGGGAAATCCATTGAAATTCCCTCTGAAATGGGGGAAATCAGTGAAATTCCCAGTGAAACAGGGGAAATCCAGAGAAATTCCCAGTGAAATGGGGAAAATCCAGCAAAATTCCCACTGAAATGAGGGAAATCCAGAGAAGTTCCCAGTGAAATGGGGAAAATCCATTGAAATTCCTCCCAGCATTTGGACATCGCTTCTTTGGACTTCCAAAAATTCCCCGAAAAGCCCAGCGGGGTTTGGGATCTCGGGCTGTGCCGGGCGCAGGGAGGGCCGGGATTGCTCCAGGTAGGATCCAGCTGATTTCCAGCTGCCACCGCTGGAATCCCAAATCCTGGGAATTCCAGGGATCCCGGCCCTTTCCCACCCCGTAAATCCCGGGATTTGCAGCTGGGCTGTGCCCGCAGCTGGGGCCGGATCCCAGGAATCGGGAGATTCCCTCTGGAATTCGGCTCCAATTCCCTCAGCTCCAGCCTGGGAGTGGGAAAAGGGAGGAAAAACTTCCCCAAATCCATGAAATCTGCGGGAGAGGATGGAAACCTCCAAAGCCATGACGCCACCGGCCTGGAAGAGCTCAGCCTCCCCTGTGTCCCACCCCCGGGATTAACTAATTCATTAATTGGATTAATTACCCGGATTCACCACAGCTGAGGCAGCGCTGGGACCGATCCCGTTTTTCACCTGGAAAATCCATCCCTGCCTTTATCCCAGCACTGCTTGGGGGGGAGGAAAATTTCTTTTCCAGCCCAGAAAATTCCATATTTTTCCCACGGAATTGGGGTTTTTCCCTGCCCTGCTGGGGGCTCCTGTCCCCCCCAGAGGGTGCCCGGGATTTGGATGTTTTTCCCCAAGAAAATTCCCAAGATTTTCCCTGAATTCCCAGTTCAGGGAGCCACCAGGCCTCGGACAGATATTTTCCATAAATCACCAAACAAGGAGCGCATGGGAACAGGGAAAGCAGATCCAATTAGGCTGGAGGAATTCTCTGGAAAAGGGCTGCGCTTTCATTATCAAAATACCAGATTTTACCTCTGGAGTCCAGGGGTTTTTTCCCAGAAAAAACCTGGCAGGGAGCGCGTCCCTCTCTCCCTAAATCCTGGCCCAATCTCCTCATCCCCACCCCTCAGAAAAGAGATCGGGAACAATTGAGCCAAAAAAAATAAACAAAATAAAAACAGGGAGAAAAGGCTTTTGCCAAGGGGAGGGGAAAAGCTCTGGAATTCGCTGGATTTGCTCCAAGAAAAACTGATTTTTCTGACGCTGGGATTTTGGCTCGGGATCCCCCGGGACTGGGATTTGCAGGCTGGATTTCACTCAAATGGACAATTTGTTGCTTTAATTCACTGAAACCTCAAAAGCCACAGCGGGAGCCGATCCAGGCCTTTCCCACCCCACAAATCCCTCCCTCCTTTCCTTCCTTCCTTCCTTCCTTCCTTCCTTCCTTCCTTCCTTCCTTCCTTCCTTCCTTCCTTCCTTCCTTCCTTCCTTCCTTCCTTCCTTCCTTCCTTCCTTCCTTCCTTCCTTCCTTCCTTCCTTCCTTCCTTCCTTCCTTCCTTCCTTCCTTCCTTCCTTCCTTCCTTCCTTCCTTCCTTCCTTCCTTCCTTCCTTCCTTCCTTCCTTCCTTCCTTCCTTCCTTCCTTCCTTCCTTCCTTCCTTCCTTCCTTCCTTCCTTCCTTCCTTCCTTCCTTCCTTCCTTCCTTCCTTCCTTCCTTCCTTCCTTCCTTCCTTCCTTCCTTCCTTCCTTCCTTCCGCCACTTCCTTCCTTCCGCCACTTCCTTCCGCCACTTCCTTCCTTCCGCCACTTCCTTCCTTCCGCCACTTCCTTCCGCCACTTCCTTCCTTCCGCCACTTCCTTCCTTCCGCCACTTCCTTCCTTCCGCCACTTCCTTCCTTCCGCCACTTCCTTCCTTCCGCCACTTCCTTCCTTCCTTCCTTCCTTCCTTCCTTCCTTCCTTCCTTCCTTCCTTCCTTCCTTCCTTCCTTCCTTCCTTCCTTCCTTCCTTCCTTCCTTCCTTCCTTCCTTCCTTCCTTCCTTCCTTCCTTCCTTCCTTCCTTCCTTCCTTCCTTCCTTCCTTCCTTCCTTCCTTCCTTCCTTCCTTCCTTCCTTCCTTCCTTCCTTCCTTCCTTCCTTCCTTCCTTCCTTCCTTCCTTCCTTCCTTCCTTCCTTCCTTCCTTCCTTCCTTCCTTCCTTCCTTCCTTCCTTCCTTCCTTCCTTCCTTCCTTCCTTCCTTCCTTCCTTCCTTCCTTCCGCCCTTCCTTCCTTCCGCCCTTCCTTCCTTCCGCCCTTCCTTCCTTCCGCCCTTCCTTCCTTCCGCCCTTCCTTCCTTCCGCCCTTCCTTCCGCCCTTCCTTCCTTCCTTCCGCCCTTCCTTCCTTCCTTCCGCCCTTCCTTCCTTCCGCCCTTCCTTCCTTCCGCCCTTCCTTCCTTCCGCCCTTCCTTCCTTCCTTCCGCCCTTCCTTCCTTCCTTCCGCCCTTCCTTCCTTCCGCCCTTCCTTCCGCCCTTCCTTCCGCCCTTCCTTCCGCCCTTCCTTCCTTCCGCCCTTCCTTCCTTCCGCCCTTCCTTCCGCCCTTCCTTCCTTCCTTCCTTCCTTCCTTCCTTCCTTCCTTCCTTCCTTCCTTCCTTCCTTCCTTCCTTCCTTCCTTCCTTCCTTCCTTCCTTCCTTCCTTCCTTCCTTCCTTCCTTCCTTCCTTCCTTCCTTCCTTCCTTCCTTCCTTCCTTCCTTCCTTCCTTCCTTCCTTCCTTCCTTCCTTCCTTCCTTCCTTCCTTCCTTCCTTCCTTCCTTCCTTCCTTCCTTCCTTCCTTCCTTCCGCCCTTCCTTCCGCCCTTCCTTCCTTCCTTCCGCCCTTCCTTCCGCCCTTCCTTCCGCCCTTCCTTCCGCCCTTCCTTCCTTCCGCCCTTCCTTCCGCCCTTCCTTCCGCCCTTCCTTCCGCCCTTCCTTCCGCCCTTCCTTCCGCCCTTCCTTCCGCCCTTCCTTCCTTCCGCCCTTCCTTCCTTCCGCCCTTCCTTCCTTCCGCCCTTCCTTCCGCCCTTCCTTCCGCCCTTCCTTCCTTCCGCCCTTCCGCCCTTCCTTCCGCCCTTCCTTCCGCCCTTCCTTCCTTCCGCCCTTCCTTCCTTCCGCCCTTCCTTCCTTCCGCCCTTCCTTCCTTCCTTCCTCCCTCCCTCCCTCCCTCCCTCCCTCCCTCCCTCCCTCCTTCCCTCCTTCCCTCCCTCCTTCCCTCCTTCCCTCCTTCCTTCCCCTCATAGAGTGTTTGACTCTAGATAAGAGGAATAAAATAACAATTTCTCTAAATATTTTCTTCATATTTTCTTTCTATTGTTTCTTTTTATGAGATTTTTCACTTTTACAACATTATACAATGTGAATAAAAAAGTTATGTAGAACAACAGCTGAATAAAAACCTTTTATATGTCTTTTTCACCTTTATAAATGCTGACAGTGGGTGAATGCAACAGTAGCCATTTAAATGTTTGATTCTGTGAGTTAGATTTTGTCTCAAAGTAAACTTAAAAATGCATATCCAGGGGAGCTCTGAGATCTGTTGCATTTCTACCATCTGACATTCAAAAAATGTGTAATACACATAAAAGTACAAAATTAATACTTTTGCCTTCTGTTCCAGTAAAGAGGGAAAAAACCCAGCCCAGCTAACAGTCCTTTCACCATCAAAACTTGAGCCACCTCTTTTAAAAGGTTCTTTAAAGAATAGATAAGAGTTTTGCTGTGTTATAAAGGTCAAAAGATAGCTTCTGCTGAGTCATAGAGGAAATATTAATTTCATTATGTCTGGTTAGGGAGTTCTCACTAGATTTGCAGAGTTTCTCTGTTCTTAATTTTCATTATTTGTGTTAACATGTTACATGATCGGCAGAAAAATCATATTTAATAAAAAACTTGTATTTTTTTTTTTCTTTCTACTTACACATTTTACAAGAATTTAGTCTTAAAAAGAGCTTTCTTCCCAACAGATTTTTATTTTTAAGGGACTGAAAATACAGTTGATAAAAATCTATCCATCTCTGTCAATATTTCCAGAACCTCCTGCTCACTTTGCTAAAAGTATTTAATATTAACTTAAGCCAAGACTTTCAGAGACTCTTATAGGAAGACTCTTAGACTGAATAATTTTCATGAATCACATATTTAAACATGGAAAGCATAGAAATTGCAGAGGAAACAGTTGTAAGCTCCAGAATTTATGAGACTGAAAATTTGCAAGCTCAGATAAATTTTATGGTCATTTTTTCTCATGTGAATATCAAGGAAGTGGTGACAGTTTAACTTCAAAGTCTTGAAGGACTGGTTAAAAATACAAGCACTAAACACAAATAGTGATCTCATCTATCTCTAGATAAATTTTACACATATACATAGTATAAAAATGATGAATGTCCTTTATCTTGACCTATGAGTTCATTTTCCCCTGCCCTGCTGAGCGAGAAGTAATGGAGTGGCTTGGTGGGCATGTGGCAGGTGCTGAAGGTCAACCCACTAAAAAAAACCATATCACATGTTTTGCAGGAAGTATCAATTCAGCAAAGAGCTTTCTATTAAAACTTCATCCACTTTAACAGTTTCTGAAACGGTAAGAAAGATTAATCTCTAATGTAAATCATTACATTTGAATTTTACCAGCAGTGGATTTACTTCATTGAATATAATATTTGTCTGATGGAGGTAATGAACTTTCTTCACTGAGGTTTACAGAGTATATGTTTCCTATTTATCACTGGCATATGCATGGTTATAACCAAGTGAAGAAAATCTAATAGTCACAGTTTGGATAAACTTGTTGTAGAAAGGCTGAGATATTAGTTTGGAAATAAATAAAATGTTCTTCCCTCTCTCTCCACTCCCTCTTTTGGACCTTTTTCATTAAATTAGTTGCCTGTACCTAATACAAAAAAATACAAAATAATATTGTTTAATATCCTGTCTACCGTGTTGATTTCCTGTGCAAAAGTAACTTAAATTCTGTGATATTTTTCTGTTCACCCAAGTTGTACTGATCAAAAGTTGTATACGTCTGATACTTCTGTCAGATACTTTAATTGTATTTATGTTTATGAGTGGCTGTTTTATCTCCGATTTCTAAAAATAACTAAAATTTAGCAAGAAATGTTTCAAATGAAATATGTGTAGTGATTAAATTCAACTTATTTTCCATAATATTTAAACTTAGACTTGGTAGATTTTAAATTACCTTTTTGACATTCATTATTTCAAGCTGTTGTAGAGCTGTGATTATGAGAACCAAAACACAGCCTGAGCAGGTGGATTAAGGGTTACACTCCTGTCCCTCCATTTCAGAAACAAATGGTTTTATCTTTACTAACAGGAGTGTATTGAATATGTGTATATATGCACCTGAGCACACAAGAGTGTGCAAAATAGATTTGCACAAACACATATATAACAGCTATTTCAATGTGAGCATGTAATTCTGAGGAATAAAGCCAATCTGAATGTGATACTTTTCAGTTTTATCACAAGCAAACTAGAAAGATTTGGTGACCTCTGTCTTTATCAAGGTTCTGTCTGGAGGAGGTGTTTCATATGTGTTAATTAGCTTAAGATTAAAAGGTGATTTTTGTTTTTTAAAGTTCTCAAAACAAGCTCATTGCCACGTATTTTCAAGCATCAGTAAGCTTAAGAAGTTTCTGCACCTAAGAATGATTTGAAATTAAAAAATGACTTCTGAGAAATTATAGGGACATAGCAAGCTTAGACTCTCATTTCTGTAGCTCTAGGTTGATTCTATAAATGTAAATTTTTAATGCACCTTCTTTTTAAGATTTATTTAGAAACAAAAAAAACCCCACCTGCAACAAACAAGCAAATGAATAAGTAAAATCAGAATTCAAAGCAGGTCCAAAAGAGATAGTTTTAGACAGAGAATTTTTTTTTATCCCCAGAAAACTTTTGTCAAGAATATTTTAAAAGCAAATTTTCTGAGCTTTGCAAGAGGTATTCAAGTCTTTGATAAACCTGTGTTCACTGAAATTTGATAAAAATAATGGTGGTATTTTTGTAGTGTACATGATGAAGTGTATTTCAGAATATTTTCCTTCATCCACAGAGATATTACTCTTTTGCACTTCTTTTGACACAGACAGCTATAATTATTTATGAGGTATTATTTTATTTTTGCCATAAGTTTATGTGAATCTGATTTAAAGCTAATTAAACACAAAACACTGAAAAAATTTCATATGATGATGGGTCTGTCATTAAAGGCTTTGGAAAGCTTTAAAATTTGACCTTAAATGGAGGTTTAGCTCATTACTGGTCTTAAGAGCTGGATATTTTTTCAAAAATCAAGGCTGAACACAGCTTCCTTCAGCATCAAAAATAAATAATCCATGGCTTTTTCATAGAAAGCTAGAAGTGCACAGACTAGATCTTTAAACCACCAGGTGGTATCAGCTATTAAAGGTTACTTCAAAGAATAGCCAGTTCAAGTGCTCATATCAGCTCAAGGTGTGACCCACCACGACTAGCTATCCTAATCAAAATCAGAAAATCCATAAGAATACTACACAGAAATAAAGCAAACCTGTGGTTTGTGTTGTCAAGTGAATTGATGACTGAGGCTGTTCTGAGAGCTCGTCGTACTTGCCAGTTCAAATGTGTGCAATATGCATTCAAAGCTAGTGTTAAGTTTACTCCTCTTGCAATGACCTTGAAACAGTGTCGCTCTCATTTCAGTAGTTCTCCATTACATTGCAAAAACAGAAATAAGGAAAAAAACATCCAGTCAGTCGTAGCCTCTGGTAACAATAAATCCCATTCTACTTATTTTTGCCACTGGATTTAGACAGCTCCCCATTATCACTAAACGTGGAAAAAATTTGTCCTGTTATTACCACTAGATAAATAAAGAATAGCAATTACCCAATTGCAGCATAACATTTATGCACGTTTATGCATAATATTATTTATATTAGTGTGAACACCAAATATTTCTATTTCAGAGCCTCATACAGCTTCTGTAGGGAAAATAAATAATTAATTAAACAAAAAAACAAACCCAAGCCTCCTGAAGATATTCAAAACCTGGGGCCAGAGGTCCCGCCGTCAAGAACAGAGACATTGATGTTTCACAACTAGTCCCTGAGGACTCTGTCTGCCAAAGGGAATTCTACACATCTAGCATCTCCATTGCTATTTGTTTGCCATCATTTCTGACCTCATCCTTGGGGGGTATTGCTGCCAGGAACAGCCAAACAGAAATGCATTTCTGGAGCAGAGTGCTGAGGCCAGAGGCAGGCAGATACCCTCGGGTTTGGTTCAGCCTCCCCATGGTCCCAGGGCCAGCTGACAGGGGAGGGGAACCTCGATGCATCCCTCTCTTACTAATTCGGTGCCAGGGCCAGCAAGTGATGACCAACCCTGGAGAGGGATTGCAGATCAGCAGAACATCTGAAGAGCAGATCAAAGGAATTACAGTCACTCCAGCCAGTGAGTCAGCTTCATTGGGATCCAACTTAAATGCCTCTATGCAAATGTACATAGCAAGGAGAATTGGAGGAGTTAGAGATGTGTGTGCCTACAGGGCTGTGATCTTACTGACATCACAGAGATGTGGTGGAATGGCTTCTATGTCTGGACAATACAAAATTATATCAGGCCAAGGATGTCAAAAGCAACACAAAAAGCTTCTATAGGTACATAGGTGATAAGAGAGAGTTAGGAAAATGTGGGCCCTCTACAGAGGGAAACAGGACACCTGGTTATACAAGACATGCAAAAGGCTTTCACAGAATCACAGAACCAATGAGGCTGGAAAAGACCCCTGAGATCTTCAAATCCAGCCTGTGACCAAGCACCACCTTGTCAACTAGGTTATGGCACTGAGTTCCCAGTCTGTTCTTAAGGACCTCTAAAGATGGTAATTCCAGTGATTCCACCACTTTTTTGTGCAGTCCATTGCAATGTCCAATCACACTTCCTGCTAAGAAATTATTCCTAATGCCCAGCCTAAATCTCTCCTGGTGCAGCTTGAGACTATATTCTCCCATCCTGTTACTGGTTGCTAGGAAGAAGAGGCTGACCTGAAGGTGTCTACAACCTTCTGTCAGAGAGTTGAAGAGAGTGTTGAGGTCATGCCTGAGCCTTCTCTGGTCCAGGCTTTGAGCAACCTGGTCTAGGGGAAGGTGTACCTACCTATAGAAACGGGGTGGGAAACAGATGAACCCTTATGTTTCTTCCAACAAAGCCATTCTATAATTTTGTGATTCAGTGTAAGGTGCCAGAGACAGATCCAGGCACAAAAAGTCTGGCATGATGCTCAGGGATGAGCTAAATGTTGCTCTGGAGGAGAGGGACAGGGTGGCAGCCCCCAAGAAGGCTCCACACAGCTTTCCCTCAGCCAGCTCATCACAGAGGCCTGCTGTTTACTGAGCTTTGAGCTGGGATAGCACAAGCAGCTCTGTCCCTTGAAGGGGAAGGGGTAGATGTTGCCGGGACTGATAATGCCCCTGGGGCCCTGGTGAAGGCATTCAGCCGCGTGGAAAGCCCACCTTAGTCTGTGCCCAGCTCTGCAGCTCAAGCTTTCTGTGAGCAGGGTGATTGCAATGTCGTTCTGTTCCTTTCCTTTTCATTAAAGCCTGAAGGGGAGAAAAATCCAAAAGGGATTGCTAAGGACTTATTTAAAATTAATAAAGATGACTTCCATATATTGAAAACTGGTCATATATCTCTGATGTTACAAATAATAGGCAGAAACAGCTACAGTAAGTGGAATAAACTTGATAACACTTTAAGTAGATTAGCCAGAGAAGAACATATTGTGTGCTTGCAAGAATAAGAACAAGGCGGCAGAGAGAGAGAGGGGAGAGTCTCAAAAGCAGTTTTATGCTCAGAGCACCAGAGGCTGAACACTAGCACTTGGAAAAATTCACATTTGTCTTTTTAACACATTTCTCTTAAGTTTTGAATGATATTACACATGATGAAATTGAGCTGGACTTTTTTTATATCCAGTTAATATCTGATATTATAAGAGGAGAAAGGAAGTAGAAAACATTATGAAAGAGAAATGCCTTGTCCCAGTGTCCCTGGACAAGAAGGCAACAGCATCCTGATGATCCTGTCACTGATGCCCAACATCTAACGTATGAACACTATTGCAAAGGCATAGTAGGTGCTCTCTTTGTCTATATACTAACTGCAGTGACAGGAGATGGAAAAACTCTTATTTATCTTCTTTTTTTTTGATCACTGGAATAAAACTCTCTCTATGGGAAATGATAATTCTGTACTTTTCTGCATATTTTTGACATATGGATAAATAATTAAGAAAGTGTTTCCTTTTATCCATGTCAAAAAGTTAGGAATGTCGCAGGACTATGGCTTTGAAAGATTTTTACATGCGAGCTTGTAAAAGTGCCAGATTGAAAAGTTTCTCTCCACAGGGAAGAAGTAGAAAATGACAAGTCTGTTTCTACCATTTCTCTCCAAACTTCTTTATGTCTACCTTGAAAATAAACTCAGAAAGTTAAAGGACAGTTCACCTGTCATTAATCATTCAGGTTTTTCACCTCTTTACAGACTGCCAGCCTAGTTGCTAGTCATTTAATATTGTATTTTCCACTACTGGCTGAATTTAGAATACCAACTAATTTTATCCTGCACCTATGACAAGGAAGCAACATTTGGTACTTCTAGAATTTATTCATTATATGAATCATCAACCCTGTACTCTTGCATTCTATAATCTGAAATAAAAGCCATTTAAAGTGCAGGTATATGTCAACTTGTGGAACCGAGTTACCATGCAGGTTCTCCCTCTCTGTAAATACCATCACTGGTAATCAAAGTAGCTTTCTCTTTCTGCTGGTTGCTTTCAGACCTCTGCCCCTTAACTTTGCATGCTGAAAATGTCATCTTAGCGAGGCTCCCAAAATTGTTAACACTGGTACAGCTGTCTTGCCAACCACAACAGTATTGTTACATTGAAAAGTCACCCCAGGTGAAGTTGGAGTCGTTGCTTCCAAAAAATTTGCTCTTGAAAGCTGTGTTTGTTATTATGTACTTAAACCTCTTCAGTATGCCTAAAATATAATAAAAACCCATTCAGACTCTCTGGGCAGTTTTATCCTTTCACCAGTGCTGGCAAAGCCCTTCCCCCTGTCAGACAGAAGCTGTGAGCCTCTAACTCTGCAGTGGGCAATGTTAACATGACCAGAGTGGCCGAGCCAGTGACGATACCATCAAAACAGTTTGCTTATCTTACAAAGGCCAGAATACTGGACATTCTCCTTAATATTTGAGAAGGCGAAAGGAAGGATAATTCTCATACTGTACAAAGCAACAGACCCTTCCATGAGTACCTGTTAACAGAAACCTTAGCAGTTGCCTATATCAGCTTAAATTTATCAAGAAAATTTTTGTTTCTACCTTCTTTGTGTCTGAGCAAATTGAATGTTTGAAACTATTCACATTAGAAAAGACAACACATAACCCCTCCCAAAGACCTTACCACGTTATTTAACACCTCAATGCATTGAAATTAGACACACAGCTGCTTCCTGATCTTTCTGTCTAGCACTATGTACTTTCCCAGCTACTTCAGCAAGATAGGTCATCCCTCTTAGATAACATAGCACTTCAAATTAATTAAATTAAACAAAATGAAGATGCATCTGTGTGCCTCTGGTTTTTATTCCAAAATGTTGTCCATCTTTGAAACTTTAGCAGCCAGTTCTTCAGCAACTGTGGCTTGTTTATGCTCATCAATTCCCACAGCTCCATTGGCCTCCAGGTTAACCAGAGAAGGATATGACTTTTGCTGGTTTTAATTTTTAAGAGCTGCTTTTTGTGTCGTTGTTTTTAGTTAGATTGCTTCTTCTCTTGATGAGGAGCTGATTTAATGAGCACAGTAAATGTCAGATAATATTGGAGAACTGACTCACAGAAGTGAATATCTTGTTCAGATGTACCCTGGAAAAGAGTTCCTTTCCCCAAAGGTTGCAAAGTTAGAAAACTATTTCTTTTACCTTAATGCTAAAGGCTTTGAGTGCCAAATCAAGGTGATAGGCCTGCTGCAATTTCTGAAAGAGTGGCATACACTGGGAAATGAGTCACCATTCAGCAAAGACGTTTGGCTAAATAAACAGTGGGATCCTCTAAATCCCAGGAACTTCCTTAGACAGAAGGAAAGGATAGAGCTACAAAATAGCTGTGAGGACTGTTTTGCTTTCTTTTAAAAGGCTGTTATGTCTTGAGACTTTTATATGCACAACTGACTAAACAAAATATTATTTTCCACTATATTACATGTCCATTGGTGTGACACTTTAAAACCTCCTTTCACGTGACAGTGAAGATGAAATGGGCACAAGGATACACAGACACACCTCACTCAAACAAATGTCATATGGTAATCGGTGATATTTTTCTGTCCTTTTCTAATAAATTAAATGTTTGTATTTGAAGAGCTTTGTCTTTTCTAGATGAGCCATTTCCTGTTTGTTTATTCTGCAGTACTAGTATCTGTTATTAATACAAAGAAGAGGATTATCAATAATGTCAAATCTAGCTTTTCTTAAGACAACTAAGGTTTCTAGTCTGTTGCTGTCAAATCCAGAATTGACACAGAATATTTTGTTTCTAAATGTCAACAGATGATAATGGCAGCTTCACCACATTTCCAACAGTTCATGGAGAGTCCAGAGTCTTAAAGGAACTCTCCACAAAATTTTAAGGCAACTGAACTATTGGGGCTTGGCTTTTAACATCCATAAGTGGTGTCTCATTTGATTACTTTTTAAATTAATTTCTATAAATAAAAATATCCCATGGATTGCAGAGCTCATAGGAAAATATTAGAGACACTTTTTCTGAGTATTATCTACCTACCTTCATTTTGAAATAACTCTGATTTATTTTGTTATTTTCTTCATCCTTTCTTACTCTGCCCAAACATACTTTCTCTCTCCTTAAAATCTTTATTTCTTTATGTTTGTGTCTTTGACCTCTTACAATACTGTATATACTGCCTTGGAATGCCTCTGTTCTCTCTGGACATACCTCTTGCTTGTCATGTTTCCCTCTGCTAGATCTGTGATTTCATCTGATCATACAATGCTCTATATCTAGTTTGAAAAACCTGATTGGTTAAACAAAAAAAAATATTTGATTTTGGTTTATAGCTGATGATAACTTACAAGTGTTTGGCTTAGACAGTTTTTTAAGCTTCATCATTAAACAATGCTCCTTTGTGAGTTGACAGGCTGTTCATTCTTTACTGAAGATGATTTCATAGTTTGCTTTCCAGCTGCCACAGAAATCCAACCAAACATGAGAATTCCCTGTGAGGTTTGCAACAGTATGGACCTGGAAGAATTTACTGTTTGTAAGTTTTCCAAATTTTTATTTCTGTAGCAGAGTATGTGAAGGTCCTTTAAGTCTGGGTTTCCTAATTCTAAGCCACACTGTATGATTAGTTCAAATCCCAGTGCTTAGGGACAGGATAAAGCATGAGCTCAGCCTTCTCTGGCCATTTACCCCTCTGGGGCTGCAGATTAGGAGATACCTGGGCATTGTGTGCACCAGTTTTGTCAGGCTGACATATATGGCAAAGAAGCCAGGGAAACTTTGAAATGCAGTTTTTTATCATTGTTGAAAAACTAAACCAAACCAACCAACCAAAAACAAAACCAAAACATAAACCCATCAACCAAAACCAAAACAAAAACCCAAAAAAACAAAACCACCACCACCACCAAAACCACCAACCCTGGGAACAAAACAAAATAAAAACTCAAAAACATCAGCACACTCTTGAAATTGCTTTGGTTTGTGGGGATTATTTTGCACTCAGCATTTTTCTGTGCAAACATTCTTCCATATGAAAACTCTATGAAGTCAACTAAATAACAAAAAAGGGCTATAGATGCAGTTCCATCATCAAAACACATTTCTTTTGACAAATTTAATACAACAGGACATTTCTTTTTTCAACTTCACTAGTATTCCATTTTAGTATGAGCATTTGATGTAATAAAATGCTCAACCTTGTGATGAAAACTTAGATTACAACACTCAGAAAACACATGGATCAAACAAACACTGGTGCTCCAGAACAGCTTTATAAATGAAATGAAGTGTGCTGAAACTTTGGGCTGTTGACAGATACTGATAGATGTTAGAGATCTGGGAACTCATCTGAAATTTATCTAGACTATGCAAACAACCACATCTAAACCAGCAGAAATGATGTGTTGAAACTTCCATTAATTTTCAAAATGTCAGAGGAGCTGAAGCTTAAATGCTTTCCCGTTCAGCTGGCACCATTAAGGTAAAAGGTGCTTCTTTATTTAGCAGAAATATACAAACATACAAACAAGCAAGCTAAACTCAGCAGGCTTTTTCCAACCCCAACAAATTTTGTCTAAATCATAATTGTTGTTTCCCCATCTCACACTCTCAGGTTATTTACATTCTGTAAAACTCAAGGCCTACCTTGAGTTATACAAAATTGTACTATTTTAAGTCAGTAAGTTCCTGAACTTCAGAACTGTTTTCACAAGGTCAAAAAATCATTGAAAGCAACAAGAATAGTGGATATAAATTGGACTTTGCAGAGCTCTCCTGAAATGAGTATTTTGTTATAGCCTTTCCAATCAAACTGGAAAAAAACAAAATTCATATAATACTATTTAAACATTGGTTACATTATATGGAAACTATTTCTGTGGAAATCAGTCTTCTGTCACATATAAATTAAGCTTAAAATTTTCTTGCAATTTGCCCTGCAGCATCTCAATGCTTCCTTAGAAATAAAATTGACCTGGTGAACTCTGAGATTCCTTATCTGGAGAGAAGTCTTACTGTGGTACAGGAGCCCTAGTGTTCCCTTTCCAAAACAAAATTAGAGAGTTACTTATTATGTGACTTCTTTGTACAGACTAAAAGAAATTAAGAAATGCATAAAGGTGATCCTAAAGAAAATAATATAACATTTTGAACTTATGAAGCCTAAGGATCAGTAACAGTGTCTGTATATATCACATCTGCTAAACTGAAATAATTGCCATGAACTTTTTAAATTTTTGTCAGCAGAGGCCAAATTAGTATATGAAAATAGGCAAAGACATGAAAACAGGTATATATCACATAATTTTTGGTTTGTTTATTATAAACAGTTTTACTATCATTTTTCACTCCATTCTCATTTCAGAGAAAATTAACATTTATTAATTTTGGAAATTAGTCTGATCAATAACAGAATTATGTGTTGGAATATTTTTTTCTTAACAGCATCAACACAAGAAAAGTAAAGCAAGTTGCAAAAATTCAGTGTGGCAACTGTGTTGCTTTCACTTGCCTTTCTTCCCACTGAGCTTGCACCAAGTGCATGAGTGACAGAGCTAAGGGGTTTATAATAAACAGGTTTACACAGAATGTCAGCTAAAGCATTATGAAGCATGTGAGGCGGGCAAGCATAAAGATGTAACAATAACTTTCCATCAAAAATGACCATGAGAATAAATAGAAAATTATGCACATGTGGAAAGGACTATTTACTTTTCATATATCTATAAACAGGCTTTGTTCATTCAGTGATAATTCCTAGGGAAAGATGCTGCTGAACTTGAAACTGTAACTTGCTAGAATTTCAGATTTTAGATATACTAATAATAAATCCCTGGTTATAATTGCATATCAATTTTGCTACCCAGTGACTGAGAAAGTGGAACTCAATGCCTTATTGAAATAGTCAGCTGGATAAACACATTTTCTTTTCTCTTCTTCTTTTCTTTTCCTTTTTTTTGCTTTGCTCACCTTTTCTTTTTTCTTCTCTTCTCTTCTCTTCTCTTCTCTTCTCTTCTCTTCTCTTCTCTTCTCTTCTCTTCTCTTCTCTTCTCTTCTCTTCTCTTCTCTTCTCTTCTCTTCTCTTCTCTTCTCTTCTCTTCTCTTCTCTTCTCTTCTCTTCTCTTCTCTTCTCTTCTCTTCTCTTCTCTTCTCTTCTCTTCTCTTCTCTTCTCTTCTCTTTCTTTTCTCAATTTTGTTTTCTTGATTGCTGCAATGTTTTCAATAGAGACAATGAATTTTATCTCATTATATCTGCAGTCAATTACTGACAACTTATTGCTTTGATTTAAATGAGAAATTCCTTTGGCTGAGCTGAGGCGAGGCCAGAACAAAGCGTTATTTTCTGATTTCCCGGAGAGCAGAAGAGGGGAATTCTGTGATTCACGGAGCAGCACTAACACTTATTTACCTTTTGCTTTTGAGGGCCAGGGTGTCCTAGGAAGGCGGCAGTGTGGAGGTGGCTGCCTGGCCTGTCCCAGCTGTGACCGCTGCTGTCCCCTCACATGTCGCTGCCGGGGTGTTTGTGCATCCACCGTCCCCAGCCCTCGGGAGGGGCTGACTGCACAGGCAAGGGAGCCACCACTGCCTGCCCGGGCTGCTCAGCCTTACAGACAAATTTGCTGCCAACAAAACACAGGAGTTATTACAAGTCCAATCTCTACAGCCTCTCCAGAACTTCCCAATGGTTTATGACAGACAGCTGCTCCTGAGCTCCTGTCAGGAGATGTGCTATAAATAACTTGGCAGCTAAATGATGCCTGAAGAAGAGGAGAAATGGGTTCGGAGGTTTTTAATGATTTGGAATTACCTCAGAGATCCAAGAAAGATCCTGATTTTTTTGAGAATTCTATGCAGATTGTTTTAAGAAACCAAGGAATAAAAATAATGGAGAGAAAACCTCTGCTTAGCTGACTAGAGCCGAGCCAAAAAGTGAGACATCATTCTAATGACAATCTTGAAAAGGGAAAGAAGTAGATATTGAACATCTTGAATTTAGATTATGCTGCAAGACACTTTACAAAAAGAAAAGAGAAAACAAACTATCAAAAAAATTCTAGGAAATGTTCTTCTAAGACTATTACTAAAAATTACATTTACTTAATAAATATATTAATATGGTTATATGTACAATATTATAATGGTCTTGTTTTCATTCAGTTTCAGCCAAAATTACCATATCCTCAGGTGTCAATGGATATTGAAATTTCCAGACATAACCAAGAGGCACATGGGCACCGCTTTTCAAAAAGGGTCAGAACTTATTAGTCTGCATCCTGTTTCACATCAAATATTGATGCTTCAAATGTTTTGTCTCTTAAAAATTTTGGGCTTGATTTATTTAGAAATAAATAATATATATAACAATCCTGGGAGGAAATTAAATTCTGGTCATGCTATTTATTAATATGTTACTGACTACAAGGTCAGCAAGTTTGTAGAGTTATTTTCTTTGAGAATTTCTAATTCCTCCTGAGCTGGTGATGTAAGGAACAAAAATGTATTTGGAATAGCAGTATGATTTTAAGCAGCAATATAACAAATCTTTAAGAATTGTTATGCCAGGAATATGGTGACTTCAGGAGCTCTAGAGTGCTGCCAGAAATTCACCAACAATTCAATTTAGGCTATGAAATGGGGCAATGAAAACTTCACGTGATATAGCACAAGACACCCTTTCTACCAAAAAAAGCTGGAAGAAATTCCCAAACCACCTTCTGCTGACTTTTCTACTATGCAAACCAATATGTTTTCACTTAACTCTCCCTGACACTGAAACTTTTAGGCTTGAAAAGACCTGAAAAGGTGCTGAATCCACTACCTCTTTTGTAGATATTCCACTACTTAATTACCATTCTTTTCAAAAGAGCATGCACTAATTTGGAATGTGTGAGTTCCAGCATCTGGAAGTGATGGTTCTTGTAGTGCCTTTCTTTTCTAAACAAACGCTGATTCATGTCAGCATAAAGACAGCGTGAAGAAATGAATGAGCATCTCCTAAGGGAAAGATGATTATTATTCATCAGTACTCAGAGCTGCTGATTAATATTTCATGGCTATCACTCAGACTACAGAAGTGAATAAAGTCATAACCCATATCAAATATATTGGTCCAAAAACCCAGGATTATTATTATTTTAAAAAAAAAAATATTTTTTTAAACATATATTTTTCTCATGCTACTTAGGACGGCTCACAGAGATATATATAATTTCTTTGACTTCATAGCCACAATCAGATATGCCTTTCATACGTTTACAGTCAGAAGAGAGTGAATAAAACCAATCCATGAAGATAAATAATATTTTAAAAAATAACAGAAATATTTTGCAGTGGATTTCTGCATCTGTGACTCAAACAAATTAAAATGTAAAATAACCTTTGTATGAAAATTAGATAACTTTTATGCAAAGATGTTAGTACCGCTCAATTTCTTAGTGTCAAAATTTGTACATATTGTCTCAAATTAACTCATGCAAAATTTCTTGTGCAAATTGATTTGAAAAATAAACTCATGGGCATTTTTTTTGACACATCATGGATTGTTTGTACCATTTCTCCAGTATTTTATAAAAACTGAAACTAGAAAATAGGTGAGATGATGCTTATTTTACCAGACATTGTCTTTCAGAAAACTGAATACTCTCATTTTTTAATAGTGAGATAAGTCTGAAGAGAGAGCCTTAGATTTTTTTTTTTTTAATTTATGCTTACCTGTTTTAAAAAGCACTTCTTTCCCAAGATGCTAGCTACATTTCAAGAAAAGGAAACAGTCATATTAAGATTAGATGGCTGGATTTGTTACTTTTAAAAGATTGTGTCCATTTATCTGTAGTTTTAGCCACAAAATATTGAGATCAGGGCAAAATTCACATAGTAAAATGTTCTCTGGACTTGAACAAATCCTTTGTAACCTTCCTCTAAACGGCAATAATCAGGATTTAACATATGTGTGTATATATATATATATTTACATATGTATGTATGTATGTATGTATGCATGCATATATATATACCCCACATTCTGTTTTTGGAAATCTCACGGTCAGCTGCTACAGGGCTCTGCTGCCCCATGGAGCTGAGATCTAGAAAAGGGTCTGATACCTTGAATGAAAAGTCTTAATATGAAGGGGTTAGAGAATTGCTAGGATAGATTCACAGACAGTAGATTTTTTCACCCTCCAAAGGGAAAACTTTGAATCCCAGACACTTGTGGAAGTTTCTCAATTTTTAGGAAATAAAAAAGAACACAAAAAGTGACCTTGCAGGAGCACAAACACACATCACTCAGTTCAAAGTCAGCAGTTTTGGTCTTGGTTTTGGTTTTGTTTGTTTGTTTTCAAAAATATGTCAAAAATATTTCCAGTTTATAATTAAATTTTGCTTTCATTGTCCTAGAAGTTACAACTATTTGAGTTGCAATGAAAAGCAATCATCTGGGACTAAAGAATTGCTAGGTTTTACACTGCTTAAAATTTGAACTGCTACTAGCAGTACATGTATTTGAATATTAGCCTAATTCCATCAAAGGCATATTGCAGAGAAATCTCAGCAGGAATACTTGGACACGGCCATCTAAGTGCTGAGAGCAATGGCATCTCAAAGCAGCTAAATTTTGGGGCCACACATTAGCCACTTATTTCCAAAGAGTGTCCTAATGTAAAACTTGTCTTACTTCTCTTCTGGTCTTTATTTGTTTTATTTGAATTGCTTTGCTAAAGCTTTAATTTCAGGAGCACTTTCCAAGCACAAAAGACCATGGTGTACAACTTGTTTTAGAAACAAATCACCTATCTTAAGAGGTTTGCCTGCAAGAAATTTTGTTCTTGATTAATTGAAGTAATCTACAAATTAACCTTTTAGTCCAGGCCTTGAGCAAATCAGCAAATCTTCAAAGCCTTGAGGACACTGTACCTTAATAATCATTAAAAATAATTTTTAAAATAGTGCACAGATTCTGAAAAAAATGTGTAAAGATTTTATTTTTTTTTTTCACAAAGACACTCTGAGGAACTCGAGCCAAATTCTTAAGGTGTGCAACAGGAGGAGCAGAAAAGAAAAAAATTCAGATCTGCTCTATTTTTTATTACATGGTCGGAGTAAGTCCTGAATAAAAGTTAACACTAAAAGACAGAAAGCTAAATAAACATGAAAATTAAGCAATATTACAGACGAAGGCTTTCATACTTCTAGAAAATATTTATGACAATAAGTGCTGTACTGGAGAAACCTGTCATATTTTGTGGAAGACAAAGGTTGACATCCAAAGAACATTTAAAATATTACCATATTTTATAGTAGCAGATTGTCACTGATAAAAAATTCAAAATTCTAGAAAAACCAAATGTCATGGGTAAATTTTGCTCTGCCTTCAATTATTGAGTTCTGATTTTATTTGAAAAAATTTATGATGAATTCTTGTAGATAATCACAGAATAGTTTTGGTTGGAAGGGACCTAAAAGACCATCTAGTTCCACCCCCACTGCCATGGAGAGGGACACCTTCTACTAGACCAGACTGCTCCATCCAACCTGTCTTCAACACTTCCAAGGATGGGGCCTCTACAGCTTCTCCTGGCATCCTGTCCCAGTGCCTCACCACCTAAGTAACACTATAAAGAGAAATTATTTCCAAACAAAATAATGTTTTGAGATTTGGGGTTGAGGTTTTTTTTGTTGTTGTTTATTTGTTTGATTTTGGTTTGGGGTTTGCTTGTTTGTGGGATATTTTTTTTTTCCCTAAGGTAGAAGCATGTAATTTATTAGATTAGGAGTTGAGAAACAGTTATTAACATAAGGAAAATTGTAGGAAAAGCAAAATTTTTAGACAACACAAAGCCAACATCAAAAGAACTATTTTCTGGTTTATACATGAAAGACAGAATAGAAAGAACAGAAGGAAATTATACAACTTGCTTTCTTCCTGTCTGTGGAGAACAGCAAAATACATTATATTTTATGTAAAGAAAAGCCTAGAAAAAAATTAGCTCTAGGATAAGCTTTCATGAGTTGTTAAATGTATTAGTTCATTCTAGACAATTTACAAATTCACAGGCTCCCTTCTTCCCAGAAGTACTTTCCTTCCTTGGCTCTCAAGCTCATGCTATTCTGCTAAATTTACAGCTGAAACTCCAGGCAATGTGGAAGTCTCCAAGGCAGCTGTAGTTGTTTCCATAATTCACAAGACAAGAATCACCTGAGGTCAGAAGTTGCTTTGATCTTCTTGATTCCAAGGAAACAAAATGTCACCTGAGCAGAGGGAAGAAGTGACAGAAATTACAGAAAACTATCAGGGTACTGTTCAGTTTCAACTATAAGGGGTTTTAATGGACTATTTGTGGTATTTTTGTATGTGGATTTCAAGCAAAATTTCATTTTATGAGCATTGAAAATGCCCTGGAAGTTATTTGTGTGTTTCTTCTATATTGTAAATGGATTTTAGGGAAAAAACCCCAAATGTTCTCTGTGAGGTAGGAGGCAAAGAGGGAGAAACAACCCACAAACTGTAATTTTGGGAGAATTTTGCATCTTTGGAAATGTGACATGTATGAAAATTCTTCTTATTATTCCTCCAATATTCTCCCATCACATAGGCATCTAAAGGAGCCAGAATAATCCTGAGAATTCTACAGCAACAAAGGGGGAATCAGTTCTCTGTAAGGATGGGAAAGGTAATCTTCTTCCCTTGCTTTCTTATCCATTCAAATGGTGAAAGCAACATGGATTTAGAACAGAGTCAACCATCCCATGATCCCTATCCCTAAGCATGTTTACTCTAAGCTTATAGGTAGCCTGAAAGTCTAATTCAGAGAGATGCCAAACTCTGTCCATGTTGTGTGGGGTACCTTATTTTTATATCCTGATACTATCAGTATTCTCTGTTTTCCTGGATAGGCCTGTGGTAGGAAAACATTTACTCAATGCATCATGGGTTAACTAACATAATCTTCAATTTTTCTACTGCAAGCCTTTGCAAAGCTCACTGCCCCTAATTGATTTATTGATTTATTCATAATGAGAAAACAGTGTGCATAAAGCAGATGCTAAACATAACGAGCCATAACTTTAAATCCAAATGGGATCAGTAGCATGGCTAACAGAAAATTATTGCTGTAATTTATTAAGATTTTAAAGGTGCCATGGTGGTAGGAATTGGTTCTTTTGTTAATAAACTCTGCAGTGCATGAAAATTACAGGGGCATCTTCTTTCCCTAAATTACTCAGTGATGGCAGAATGAAGGAGAGGTTTGGGTTTGGTTTTGTTGTTTTGGTTGTTTTTTTTCTGAGGGGGGTGGGGAGTTGTTGGGTTTTTTGTAAAGGAGTGAGGGTGATGAAGCCTCTGCTGGGCTTACTATATTTTTGAAAGAAACCACTAAGACTTTTGACAATACACACTGTGGCACAATAGAAATTCAGTGCAGTGGGACTGCCTTATTGAGAATATCCTATTTCAGGATCTCTCCTGGCTGTATTTACAGCACATGAGACTGGATTTCTTTACTAGTCACAGCAGCCTATTCCATACCATAAAAGCAGTGTTCTGTCAAGCATGATATTTTCTATTCATATTTTTTTCTATCTGTGTACTAAAAATGCAAACAAAAATAAAATCTGTTTTTATTAGAGAGGGGTCTAACCTCCCGAGAGTGAAGTTGAGAAGGATTTGGATGCAGACATTCATTTAACCTTGATAAAGGGACTAAATAGAGACCAGGACACAGCTGATTTCCACTTAATAATAGGAATCAAAGCTTTGGAGTTTCTTTAAGCTCATTTTAAATTCTACTGCCTTTTAATCAAAATAAATAAATAAATAAAACTGACTCCTTTTCCTCCTCAGTCCTTGCACAAAAGAGACTATATGCAGGCTACACTGTAGCAGAACTCAGCTGAAAAGTACCATATCTAGAGATGTGGAAAACCCTCGGACTCTAGCAGATGGATGCACCGAACTGAGCTGGGGCTGGCAGCCTGGGCACAGTAAAAGCTGAAATGCTCCTACAATGCTGAACCAAGGTTAGAGAGGGCAAAAACGAATAGTTTCAGCTTCACTCTTGAGTAAGCTGCTCACTTTTATTCTTTCTTTCTGGCCATCCTATTTTCTCTGTATTTATTTATTTATTTTATTGCAGCACAGACAGGTAAAGTCAGCACTCTACTTCTTCCCCCATCTTCTACAGGAAATTCTAAGGACAGACACAGATCCTGCTTCTTTCTCTTCCCTTCACACATTCATTGACTGCTGTAGAAATACAGCTGTGCCTTTGAAACCCAGAGCTACTGTAATTTTGAGACAAAATTTAAACAGATCTGGGTTTTACTGACTGTGATGAATCTCTTGATATTTTCAGAAAAACACAGATATATCAAAGAGCATTCTTACAAAACTTGGAATTCAACATCAACTTCATTTAACTGTATGGACACTGTTATTTGGAATCTCTGTAGCACTTCCCTTAGAGTAAGTCCTTGCTAAGTGTTTAGATTTTTTGGCTGCATTTGACCTGTTTTTTTTAAAACTGTATGTATAGGTAACATTATGAAAAGTAGGAAAATTCAGCTAAGAAAGAAAGAAGAAAATGAAAGCAGAACAAAGAACAAAAGGGAGAGAAAATTACAAAAAAAAAAAAAAAGGTACTCTAAATAAAGGGACTTAGAGTGATTGTAGTTTACATATTATGTAATGTAGACCTGTATAGAATAAAGGTGTTCTAAAATTTATCTCTGGAGATTTTTACACTAATAAGAGCAATAATTATTGCAAAATAAGATGAGAAAAAAAGGGCTTAATCTGTATTTAAAATAATAGTTCCCATTTTCTTAGCCTAGAATTTTTTTTCTGGAGGCAAGAGGTATGTCTGTCCATGGTTGTGAAATGAACTGTGAAGTGTATTTTCAAAATAAAATTTTCAAACTGGCATTTAGCCATCAACTTGCTGTGGCTACCATCTCTCTCAAAATGCTGCTTTAGCAGAGACACTGAGATCCTGAGCAATTTTGGTAGAGCCTTTATATATCGTTGTGTATTTAAGGCAAACTTGTTCAAGCATTGATAAAAGAAAAGTACTTTCAAACTGAATATATGGATAGCAAGCACTATTCTGTGAACTTTTTAATGCATGTATCATATATTTCCATAGCAATAAAAATAACCTTAATTTTCTTCACAACCCCCTCCCCCATGAATAAACTCATGTTTCAACTCTAAGGATATCATATGTCAAACAGAAAAAAGCTATAATTCACTATGGATTTTGAAAAGCATGGAGCTGTGGTCAGACACATTGGTTGTTAAATGGAAGAGGTAAAACAAGGTAATAAATGTTTAAATCTGAAGACAGCTCTACATGCCCAGAAATGTGGAGGGCAGGGATTACAAACAACAGGCAATACTGGGTCCTGTTTAGGCACCACCCTCCCACCACCCAAGGCTGTTTAACTTCTCTATAACATATAAATTATGTTTTTAACAGAGACAATGTTCTGTAGCTTCAAACAGTGTTGCCTGAAGAGCATGAGTACAGGAAAGTTTGAATCATCTGAGGCTGAGAAATAGCAATCATTCTCTACCATATAAATGCAAAAAATTGGGCATGATCTGAGGACAAGGTTAGAAAGAGTGCTTTGAGAAGCTAGAAATGAACTCAGCTTTCCTCAATATAAGTCAATCACCTTAATTGCAATAGCATAAGAAGTCTTGGAGCTCTGCCTTCTAATTAGAGCAGTAAGACCTACAGAAACTGGAGCATTTTTTTTTCCTTTTCAGCAGAAGAGTTTTACCGTACTATGAAAAAAATCTAAAGATACTTTAGGATACTCTGACCCTTCAGATTTTATCTTGTCAAAGGAAGATGCCACTTCTCAGTAAAATCTTGTATCTCAGGGAATATTGTATAGGAAATAATGCAGTTATAAGAATGGGAACACATCTTATGTTCATGGAGTAATGAGAATGATTTTAATGTTATTATCTGTTATTTGCAACTGACTCAAGGCATTATACTACCTCAGCTGACTGACATAATTGGGATCCTGTGTTCTCTATATGAAAATACATTTCTTCACATCACTGAAGCTGCAAGAAGCGGGGGAGTACCATATAACACCTTTGGGCTCAAAGGAAGAAACAACAGGCTGGGATTTGAGTTGGTACTTTTCAAGTTGGTTACTTCCTCCAACACTGCATTAATTTGAACAGAAAACACAGATGAATTGAGATCATTAAATTCTCTTTTACTTATAACATTCCACTGACTACTGCTAGAATATGATAACCTGAGGAGAAGGCAGATTTCCTACCATTATTGCAAAAGACAGACACTCATTTTTCCTGTACATAAGACAATATAGTTGTAAGGCAATATGACTTTTAAGTAGTTAAAATATTTAAAATAGAATCAAATATCAGAAATTATGTTTTTATGGGTTTTTTTGTACTATATAAGGCATTTGCCTAATCAAACTTGTCATTTTATTTATACCTTCCTTTTTTTTTCCTTCAGTGCTAATAATATCAGGCACAATATTTGCCACAACATCTTGAAAACTAATTTAGTACCTGAAATCCACAATCTTAGGTCAATACCTAACACAGAAAGAGGGAAATACTTATCCCTACATTTCCCTCTCACCCCCAATTTTATCAAAATAAAATGGGACACCAGTAGAGTGATAGACACTGAAATATCTATCATGAGAGGAGAGAGAGGTTTGTACAATTTTCAGCTCTTACACTGGTCTGCCTATACCCAGAAGAAGAAATTTTATTATCTTTATCTGATCATCTGTACAAAACACATTTTGTACAAGAACTGAAATTACCCAATGCTATCAAAATTATTTTGTGAGAAATATACGAATGCCAGTTGCTGAATCCTTGTAGAAAAGAATTTCATACCTTATGATTAAATGCTGCAAACATTTCCTTGCTTCATAGTTATTAAAAAAATATGCCTACTACTCTTACTACTGGTTCACTTACATTGATAGAAAATTTCTTTCTTAGCTCAGAAAACACAATTTCACAGAAATTAAAGACGGCACACACACCTACAAACTGGATGCTAACTCCAGATGCCATATTTACAAAGGTAGGTGTCCCTGAGATTTCTCAGTGTTACCAATCATAAAAATTCTGTTAGTACTTAAGATAAAACAAACACAACTACTTCAAAGCTAATCACGTGAAAAAAAAAAAAAAAAAGCAGCAGCATATTTTGATTTTGGTCATAGAGATATTTTTTTGTTAATTTAAGTTTCAGTTCTGACTTCTTGCAGAATATTCAATTTTAATGGAAGTGCAACACCCTCAAATATGAGAAAAATCTTGACTTATCAAACCATGAAAATTTTAAAATTACATCCAGGACTCAAATGGGCTGTAGACAGCAGAACATAAGTATTATGTTAATAACACTAGAACTTAATCTGGCTACTGCCCTACAAGACAACAAAAAATATTTCTATAAATATGTTAGCAACCAAAAGAGGCCTAAGGAGACTCTCCATCCTTTATTGGAAGGGGCAGGCAGGAAATAGTAACAAAGAATGAGGAAAAGGATGAGATACTTAATGCCTTCTTTTCCAACCCCTCAGTTTATTTTCTTCTGCAAAATCTTTTTGATTGTTCTGTCTTTTAGAGTAAGTTCAGCTTTTGGTTCGAGACAGGAAAATTTGAGGAAAATTTGGGGGAGGTGGGGGAGGATGGGAGGACGGACATGCCTGGGACATATCAGGTGGTATTAAGAGCAAACTTAGAATCATAGAATGGTTTGGGTTGGAAGGGACTTTAAAGATCATCCAGTTCCAACCCCACCCTGTCATGGGCAGAGACACCTTCCTCTAGGGCAGGTTGCTCAAAGCCTTGAACACTGGCCTTGCACACCCCCAAGGACGGAGTATCACCAGCTTCTCTGGGCCACCTGTGCCACTGTCTCACCGCTCTCATAGCAAAAAAATTCTTCCTAATATCTAATAGAAACCTACCTTCACTTTAAAGCCATTCCCTTTGCCCTATCACTTCATGTAAAAAGTCCCTCTCCAGATTCCTTTTAGGCCCCCTTTAGATTCTGGAAAGGTCTGATGGAGCCTTCTTTCCCAGGCTGAACCACCCTGACTCTCTCAACCTGTCTGTATAGGAGCTATGCTCCAGCTCTTGGATCACACTTGTCACTCTCCCCTGGACTCTCTCTAGCAGGTCCACATTTTTCTGAAGTTGAGGGCCTCAGAGGTGGACACAGAACTCCAGGTGAGGTCTCAAGAGTGGAGCTGAGCAGTACAGTCACCTTCCTTGACCTGCTGCTGACACTTGTTTTGATGCAGCCCAGGATGTGGTTGGTTTTTTGGGCTGCAAGCAGACATTTCCAGATCATGTTGAGCTCAGAAACGAACATCCACCAGTCCTTCTCCACAGGGTTGGTGTCAATCCACTTAAAGTGATTCTATTCCTTTTTTTTTAAACTTTGATAACCTTTCCGTATTACGTATTTTCTTCCAAGAAGGAGGTCACAGTATCAGTTTCTTGGCAAATTCACAGTTGAGCTCTTGCTTACCTAAAGATGTGAATTAGTTTTTACTTTTCAAAAGATACAGTTACTAATTGCAGGTTTGAAACAGAATATCAATAAACCATCGAAGGGTAATTGAAGGCCAGCCAGCCTCCGCAAAACAAAGTATGAAGTAATTCTTAGATTAGTATGGAAATAGTTTCTTCTTTGCCTAAACCATAATTATGTTGACAACATTGCACACTTGGAAGATGCAGCAAAATGTATCAGCAAACAGATGTCATCAGAAAGGGCACTTCAACGCACTCTATAATTATGTCTTTGGACAAACCATGCTTCTCTTAAAAGCCTACCTTATTTATCTCAGAGCTCATGCTAATGGGTACCTAATGTTACTGTAGATTTTCTACTTGATATGGTGGACATTATAATGAGAAAAATACCTCTGGGCAGGGGACTTCATCTGCCCTTTCATCTGTGACGTTTTCCAGGACTTCTGACTACAGTAGGGTGACTGAAGCGCTGCTCCGAAGACCTAGAGAAGCACTGCCACAGTCTTTATACCCCACTGCCTGGATCTTGGGAACATGGGATAAACTGTGAAGAACAAATTAAAAAGTTTACTTAAGTGATAATAATAATTAAAAATAAATAAAATAGGTCTTGAAACTGCTACCTTGTCATATATCTATATTAGGGAACAAATAAATCCAGGACTGGTGGATGCATAATGCTCAGATCATCCATAACTTGAGGGTGTTTTGAACGCAGCACACCTCAACAAGGCAAAAAGTCAAGGTATTGAGATAGAATCTTTACAATTCATGAGGACAGGCCACTAAAAGATGCTAGCAAATGCAATCCAGGGTTCAAGAAAACATTTCCATCAGTAACATAGTCTTAAAACACAAGACCCTGATTGCCTTCCTCGATATTTGCAAATTATGACTACAATTTTTTGCAAGATAATAGATTAAGACCTATCTTTCACAGCCAAATCTGCTCCAGACCAATTAAAGGCTATGCCAAGTCATTCTTGCTTCTTGCATCATCTCATGAAATGTTTTGTTTCATAGGAATTTCAGCCTTTAATTGCATTCTCCTTGGGTTCATGAACAATGTCTCTTGGAGTTTTTACCAAGGTTCTCTAATAAACTGCAGGATTTCATACACTGCATGCTCCCCAAAGGAACACACCTTCTCCAAAGATAAACTGTATTACTGGCTTTTTTTGTGGCAGCATGAGTTAATTGATTCCAGCTAAAAAAAAATAAATTCTAGTCTGTGGTGACTATAGACAACTTCTAAGGAACCTGGAAACCATCCTTGCAATGGTTTTAATTCTAACCACGTTTCAAATGGCTTCTGATGCCATAAAGAATCTGTAGAGTCAGTGCAAGAAACTACAGAAAGCTGAGCTCAGCACAGCATATCAGGGGATTAAGAAATTCTCAATTAATTTTTTTAATTCTCAATTATTTTTTTTCCTGCATATATTTTCCTAAATGCCTTATGAGACCACACCTTAGAAATGGTCTGAAACGACACAGTGATTGCTATCCCCCAACAAGAAGATAACACATGAGGACATGAGGTATTTACTCAATATTGCAGATCATTTTACTTATTTATTTTAAATGTAGTTGTATAAAACAAATGTGTTTATTATAAATCAAAGGGGGACTTTGTCAAGGTGCTCTCACAGAGTTTGAAGCAAATTATTTTAGTTACAAACAATTTGATGAATATATTACAACTACAACATTTAAATAGTGTGGCTTTTTTTTTTAACTGTATCACTGAGAATAAAGGGAGGATTCCCATTTTCATATGAAAATGGTTTAACCTTACACCCTTTGTCCACTGAGATTTCTATGTCAGACAGGAGGACTGCTAAATTGAAGTAATTTTGTGAGTCACTTCACAGTTGAATAGCTAAAGTACAAATAAGTATAAAGGTGCTAAACAATTAATTTTCTGTTATGAGGTACAAGACAGTTTAGTGGTATTACAGGATACTCAGTCACTCTGTGGCAAGAAAGGAAAACTACCTAAGCTATATTTATAAAATGACATATCTACTGGACTAAAATTAATTTAATACTACCCAACTTCATAAAATATAGCCAGGTTATTTCCAAAGACTGGAATAAGTGCTAAGAAAGAATTTTATTTGGTTGTATTTTAACAATATTGCCACAAAACATAGATTATTCATAAATAAAAAAAGCAGTTTCATAGAAATGCACAAGATATGCATAAGCAAAAATTACTCTTAGGTTTTGAAAGTCTCCATTATGCTCATCATGAGAATAAATTTTCAAAAGTGAAGTTATGCATAATATTTTCTCTCAGTTTATTGCATAGTCTAACTGGAGGGTGTTTTGAACACCATAATTTCCTCTCAATAAATGTACTTGCATTAAATTTTCAGAAAATGAGTGCAATTTTTTTTTTTTTAGTTTTTAGCTGTACCCTTCCCGTTTCCTTTAATCATATTAGAAATTCATATTAAAAGGGTTACATCTTATCTGAACCAACTATTTTCTTGCTAATGATTATTTGAACAGTTATTTGAATTGTTTTTCAGTGACTTGCGGAAATTTTTGTAGATTACTGAAATACTATAAGGAAACTAAGACAATATTGCATTTTAACAACAAATAGTAAATGAACAATTTATTTTGTAGTACTAAAAATAGGCTCTTGCGAACATCATGTACTAATAATAACTATTGTGGAGAACATTGGTATAATCCTATAGTCACATGACACAATGTAAACATTTTCTTAAGAGACAAATAACTTACACATATGTCCAAACACATTTTCACCTCATGAAGTACTCCCTTATCCATGGATCTAGTAATGGATCATTTTGCCCAATCAAAGGCTAATAGGCTGTGCAGTGCTTTATCTTCCTATGAAGAATTCACCAAGGTACATCTTTTCACATCTGTGTACAAGATACTTCTACCTACATATGTCATCTCTGCATGGTTCTTCCTACCTTTGTGTCATAATATTCTTCTGGTTATTCTCCATGGTTCAGCCCTGCTGACTTCTTTTGGCATCCTAAGATTTTTTTTTCTAGTCCCCATCTACTCCATAGCTAATCAGCTTTAAGTGACCTAGCTTTTGAGAAAGCAGTCCTTCCTTTGCCAGTCCCTGCCTGGAAACTGCAGGCAATTCTCAGTCTTCCTGACATTGTTCCAGCAGCTGTCTTCCCAGATTCTGATCTATCTGAATAACTCTTATAACTCTCAAATTTTTTTCAAGCCTTTTGTTGGAGTGGAGTATTTCAGTATGGTTCTCCTGAAGCTTTAATGGTTCTATGCCCAGCTTTTTAAAGACCATTCAAAAATGCAATCACAGGATCACAATATCATGGAATATTCTGAGTTGCAACCCAGGGTAAAAACCTCCTATGATGCTCTTATCTCTGATCAAAACTTCTTTTTTGATTGAATCTGAACAACTGTATTGAAATACAAATAAGAGAAAGAAAACTTTCTTTAAAATGTGAAATTTGTTGTTAATCCAAGATAAACATGCAGTTAGCAATGTGGTAACAAAATGTTAAGAGGTATATTTGTCCTGTGTATGAATAAAAGTTAGACCACTACACTAGACAAGAAGGTATATCCACACCTGTAGCAGTATTAAAAAAAAAAAAAAAAAAAAAAAAAAAAGATGTGAAGTTTCACTTTTTTTATGAAGAATTCCAGATTCGAAGAGTTTCAGATAAAATACAGCCTTGCAAATACACATTCTATGTTTCTATAAAGGGTCTGTGGTGCACATACAAAAATGAGAGTTCTGAATGATGATTTTAGTGCCCAGACTTATTCAAGTTGAGGTCATAATTACATTTAGAAAGTGTCTCACTCTAGAGATTTAAATTGTCAGCGAGTCTTAGTATAAGTACACAACTGAAATTTGGTGCCATGGTGAATGTATTTGTAGCTGTCTGATGCAGTTTCCTCCTCTAATGTGATCTTTGTAATTCTTCCTTTTGAACTTTGTCATTTTCCCATTTGTATCCAATCACAACACATTTGCATATGGCCTAATCTGCATTGATGAACTAATAAGTGTCTTATGTTTTTGCAAGAATATCAAGAACTTTGCAAAAAGTAGTCTTTGTGCAAGGAAAGAACACATGAAGAATGTCTCTGACAAACACAGGGAGCCAAATGCAATCAAATCCAAGACTTGATTATAAAGATTAAGCACCACCTCTTCATCACTTTATCACAGATTTCTTTTAATTTAGCCTGTTGTTAGGACTAGAAAGGATCAGACTTGTAGAATCACTGCCTCCATTTCTCCTTTATGTGACAGAAAGATCTTAGCTTAGGGTCACGAAGAGCCACATGGTAAGCCATTCAAGCTCATAAGTTCTGAATGTTATGTATTAGCTTATTTTTTATACTTCTCTTCTGCAAATTTCTAGCTTCAAGTAATGAAAAAGATCTGTAATTTGTTATAATTTCAGTTCTTGTATTTAATTGATATTCCCAAACCATAATAACATATGACTGATGCATGGGAATGAGGCACCACAATAGCAGGTTTTCTTCTGGAAACACTCATTGCCAGCAAATATCAATGTCTTGCTAACTACAGGAATAATGTAAATAGAGCCTGCCTGGCACAACTGTTATGTATAAAATTAGCATAGTTTAAAATTCACATACAAATACAGAAGCAGACTTCTGTGTATTTATTCTGCTGTTTCTCTGGAGGGAGCATGCTTTCCTCAAACCTGAGCAACAATTAACAGCTGATGGCCTGGCCACATTTTACTCATCTTTCTGCTTTACAAACAGCTGTTTGGTGTGCAAAAGAAATCAGAACCTTCAACACTTAAGATCAACAGGAACATATGCAAGTCTCTCTGCTGTCAGTCATAACTTCAGTTTTAGTAATAAGCTTTTCCAATGGAAAAATTTAAAAGATGAGGAAGAACACATGCAAAATCTGTCATCTACAAAAGGGGTATATGCAAATCCCCTTTCTCCGAAAATGTGAAAAAAGTAGAAGATATAAGTTACAGCTTTTTCCAGCTGATAGATGTAGTGAATAGCCTAGATGTTTACAAAGAAATGTTGAAACACCAGGAAACCCAACAAGCAATGTCCTCTCAGTTTTTTCTTACTCATTACTGGATGTCCTCAGTGCTGTAGAATTTACAGAGAAGCACTGTTCTTCACAGAAAAACACTTTTCAAGTTCTGTGTTGAGAAAATGGTCTGGCAAACTTTTTTTCCATTAGGAAAGGCTCTTGTTTTTCTTTGTTTTCAATATGGGTTTACATTACAGCCCACAGATCTCTTAGAATCTCTGCAAAGTACAATCAGCATCTGCTATAAGAAACTAGTGATAGCAAGAAATCTTTCTCTCTGATGTGATGGCTATGAGAGATCTGAATATACTGATTCCCAGCTAGGGGTCTGAGAAGGGAATGAAAAGAAACACTTTCTCCATGCTTAGTTACTATCTGTACAGCACCCAGGAACTTCAGTTCTCACTGAATGAATGAATCCTTAGATATTGGAAGCACACACTACTAGTTTAAAAGAAAATATTTGAATGAATCATGGACATAGATGACTGTTATTCTCAAAAAGAGTGGATTTATTTTCAGAGAATTTCCCACATACTGAGGCATGATCACATCTCAAGAAAATATAGTAGAAGGCACATGAAATTTAGAATTAATACTCTTTGTCAGATAAAATTTCTTTACAGAGTAGTCTCCTATTCTGAAACCTTATACTAATGAAGGCAAAATGGCTGAATAAATAAAACCAGAACCCAAAACATATGACATATCATGTTTACTAGGGTGTACTCTTCCATTAATCCCTGATTAGAAATTCCTTGGCTAAGATTGCATCCACATTTTTCTGCTTTGTACTGATCAATATTTGTGTCTTTTAAAGCCTTGCCTAAGCCTTCCTTGCATCTGTTTGCACTCTGGCCTAAAAAGACCCCACAGCAAGGAATTCCTAAGGCAGAAACAAAGAAAAGCACTGATTTTTATTTTTTTTAACCATATGGCAATTACTGAATAACTTCCATTTCTTACAGTATAAAAATAAAACCTGGTTTTACCTTCATCATATATTTCACTCTAAGGATTTCTATCGTATCTCCCCTATTTTATGTCTTTCTTGGAAGAGGAAAAATAATCTGCTTTCCTTTCATCCCTTCCATTCCTTCTTATGTTTCTTAGTTCTGCTGTGCCTTCCTAGGAAAATACCCAGGATTTTATTCTATAGGTGTTCATGCCCTAGGGGGAGTCTTGTCAAGCAGTTCTAGGAAAGTTCTATAATTTCAAATCTTCTTCAGTGCCCACTTTTAACCAGGGGAAAAAAAAAAAGAAATCTCCATTATTTTTCTGTTACCATTCTCTTTACAGTCTTTGTTTGTTTGTTTTAGTTTGATTTGGTTTTTTGGTTTGGTTTTTGTTTGGTTTGGTTTGTTTTTTTCAGTAAAAAGATCTTCATAAAGGCCAGAGGTCTTCAAAATTGCAACCAGAAATGCATTGATTCTGAAAGTGCCTAGTATATTACTTTCTTGCTGAAACTGAGAAAATTCCAAGTTTCCCTCTAAAAAATTAATAGAATTTCAAGCTGTTTGTGCTCATGATGGAGTAAACTATTAGGGACATACTTTATAAAATATTCTAAAAAGTGGTGTTTTCAATCCATGACAAATCTAGTTAGATTTCATTCACTTGGCATACTTATTATTTTTAAAATTACTTATGAAAACAAAATAGTTCTGTTTTGAAACTAATTTTTCTTAGATTAACAGCAAAATATTGCTCTCTCAAATTAAAAAAAAAAACACATAATATGTTAAATTTAATATTTCTTTTTACTTAATCTGACAGAATAATAATATTATTATTTTTTGTTGTTCCTATAAGAACAGAGGAAGTTTACAGGATGGCTTTCTGGGTGGCAGACAGGTTATAATTCATTTTAACATGGAGCTTGTATAGATTTTTCAAGAAATGAGTTAATGATGTGGAAGTACACTGAACATACAAGGTAGACAGGGCAGATAATAAATCACTAAGTTTATCTTTAAAAATTAGTTATGTTGCCTCAGATACCATTGTAAATATGGTTTCCTATTCTTCCAGACAGTTTGTAATTTATCAGTATGGAATAGTTTATGTACTACTCAAATAGCAACAGGAAGACAAGAAAATGATGCCATTCTATTTTTTACATATTTGGGACTATGGAAATATGTAAAATAGCACATGACTTTATTGGTATTATTGATTTGTTTTTATTGTAGCATTACAAAGCACAAGAGATCTAAAAAAGCTACATCCCTATCACCAGGAGCTCATCACTATGTACACAGCTCTATCTCATATTTCTTTATATATTTCCTTATATTTCTTTTCCTCAGCTAAGTCAAACCACTCCATAAACCATTTTGTAACAGATTATTATTTCATACCCAGAAGGAGTTTCCATGCCTTTTCATGATACGAAATCATAAACCATGGGAATAGTGATGCAATTCTCCAAGCAGTTTGACTATGACATTTCCTTCTTTGTTTACTTGCAGGTTCAATGTTTATTCCTCTGCAGAACTAGTCAACCTTTGCACACTTAAAAATGTAATAACAAATCAACTTTAAGTTCCCACACAGGATTTTATCTTCTTCTGGGGCTTCTATAAGGAAAGAAATTCAAAAGCAGCCTTAAAAACTAAGCTGGTTTCATATAGACTACAACAGGCAATGTGCATGAAAGTACAGCTAGATATGTATGGACTCAACTAGAAGAATCAATTTCTAGTTTCCTTGTGAATCATTCCCAGTTTGCTTTATAAGAGACTGCTTTTTTATCAGAATTGTTTTTATATTTTATTTTGTTGGGTTTTCAAGGTTATTGACTTCTCTCTCTTGTCCCAGTCCCCAAATTGTGTTGACATGAATCTCCAAAAGGAGAACTGTCCCAAATTAACTTTTATAGAGATAATCTGGCTTGTCCTGAAATAGTCATCACTCCTCAAGGATGGGTTGCACAGGCTACATGAAATCTTCCTACTCCCTACAAATATATGTGGGAACCTCAATATCAGCTGGAACCTAAATTCCCTGTAAATCCATTTCCTCAGATGGACTGGGCAGACAAGCTACCATTCTTTGTTACAATAAGAGGGAGATTCTTAAATATGAGGACTTGTGCCTGAAAGAGAGCTCATCACTCATTGAAAGTCTGCTTTGATTGAAACTGTCTCCTACTATTTATCTCCTATTTCAGGTCTTGCTTTGTCTTTAATATTGGTGATATTCCTCTACAAGATACCCTACAAATACTTTGCTAGTATTTGTAGGACATCTTGTCATCATCAGTGACAGCTCTTTTTACAACTTAATGACTACTTTTAAAAGTGAAAGCAAGGATTCTTTGGAGGGAAAAGTATTGTCTTTTCTGGCTTGTGAATAAAGCACCAGGAGATATCAATCAGTCAGTCCCCAGACGAAGAATATTGTGCTTCCCTAAAGTGAAAAATTTACTTTTGGGAACATTAACAAATTTTACCATAAATTTGCACAGTACTTTAGCAGTGAAAAGTTAAGTATGAAAACTAAAATGGCAGAGGCTCCTCTGCAATTTCACTTCAAATAGAAAGCATCAGCATTTGAAATGAATATAAAAAAAGGTAGTCCCTGGATGTACTCTGTTTCTATTCACTGTGACACTGGAGGAATTAGAGTAAAAATTGAGATAGAGAGAAATCTGGTAGAGTTAGAACCTCTTAATACACTACTTTATCAACAGCTTTATTCTAAACCAAATTATTATTATTAGTTGCACTCACCACCACAAGAAAACAGCTTTTCTACCAAGCAGCTTTTCTGCAGACATATTTGCACTTGCATTTACAGTTTACATTCATTTTTTACATATATGTAAAATATATAAAGTTTTTCAAACACTAAACTCTTCTGAGTTTAGTGTTCGACACTTTTGTTCTGACAAAACAAAGCCCTTTAGAGTATTCAGCTCTTACTCATTTACTTTGCTAGACAGCTACAATATATAGATTGCAATTTTTTTCCCTGTAACCTCTGATGAGTCCACATGCCCCCATATATCCCAAGTCATATGTTCTCCACTGCACTCCAGAAGGGGCACAATCAAAAATTTCACAGAAGAGCTAGAGGAACTAATTTTGAAAAAACCCAATTAAATTAAAATTAAATAATAAAATCAAAAATTAATAAGAATGAGGTTCTTTTTCCTACAGTAAATTGTGAATCTTTTATATGTATACTTGCATGATCACCACACAAAAACCTACAGATGAACTTCTGTTCCCATTTTATAGCCTACTCTTCCCATCCTTCAAAATTCCAGCAGTCATCCTAACTTTCCCGCGGCCCATAGCACGTCTCACAGAACTTCTGCTGTGATTTTTCAAACCACCACCCCAGGCTCAGAGAAGTGCAAAATAAATGTGTGTTGGAAGCATATGTTTATTCTTATATGGCCGTTAATTATAATTCATTTTTCATAATCAGAAATGCTTACTATTTATTTTTATAAATTTTTAAAAGGTCCATTTTATTTGCTCTTAGTGAAAAGTCACAGCTGCTGTTATCATCTCTGATTACTTTATTATGTTACATTAATAAAATTAAATTGCTTGAGGAATTTTTTTTGCGTAAATCCTTTTTAATGAAATAATTACACAGGTCAAAATAATTACCTAAATAATTGGTTGGATAACGACAGATTTTAATTGGATTTCAAATTTTGAAGATCTCTGAATGGTTAATTTTTTTGTAAGTGTATTTATATTTCACCATTAAGTGAATTTATTATAGCAAAATAAATTAACTGGGATTTTTTTCTTTTTTTTAAGAATGTGTACACTTGGCTTGGAAGTGAATAAAAACTGTTACTGTCTGATACTTTCGGAAGATTTTTTGGGGAAAAAAAAGACTCTGAAGGTCTGATTCATTTTTACAGATTTTAAACTTTGTCCTATCACAGCTGCCTGTTATGGTCAGTGCAAGCACTGGATAATTCTTCAGCACGTAAGTTCTGGGGCTGGGGGTCTCTCAATTCTACATTGCTACCAACTACATTGTTCCACTGCAAATCACTGGTTTTAAAAGTAAAGAGAAAAGTGTTGGTAGCTATTATATAAATTAATATATTGTCTGCTGTGGTTTATATTGAAAATAAACCAGCAATTGGTTAGTTTGAAACTTAAGAGGAACACATATACAACCAGTAATATGCTGTCTCCAGAGTCAAAATATCCAGATCTTGGATTTCTGAAAAATATATTAATATAGATAACTTGAGAAGCAAGCAAACAATATGGATGGAACAGTGTCTAAGTCAGTAATGAAAAATGTTTAGGGGCAAGAATAATGTTCCACTTATATAAAAATTTAAGATTGTTTAAATTATTTTATTCTTTATTTTACTGTGTCTTTCATTAAGGTATCTCATTAATTCATGTATATCCATAAACTCACAAAATTCATCATAAACAAATATGAAATCTAATAATTAAAATGTGTTCTCAGTTATCTTTCCTTCTTCCCCTCCATCTCTGTTTTCTCTTTCCATAAAGCTTTAAACTGCATGATCTTTCTTCCTGTATAATTTTCTAATTAAAGACCAGTAGAGAGCAGAGTAAATAATTCAGCTGCCTTATTTTTAGAGAATTATGATGGAAGCTTGTACTTTAGTTAGTGATGTGGCCTCTGCAGATAAAGACACAAATCAATTTCTAAGGCTGTCAACACTTTTCTTGAGTGTTAAATTCATTTTTAGAGTACTGTTAAATTATTAAATACTCATTTAAAAAGTAAATTTGCTTCCTGTGTTTTAGATAATGATTGTAACTGTCTATTTCACAGAGACTAGTGTGAATAAATGTGACTATAAACAATTGATAGGAAGTGAAGCTCCTGGAGAGACCTTTATTTTTCATGACTAATCAAGCAGTTTATCTACTACTATTATTTGCAGTGTGAGGACACAGTGTCAGCACCAATGTCAAATTGCAAACCAAATTTTGTGATTGTTGCTTCTTTCATCATAGAGAGAATAATTGTTCAGCTTGGGAGAGAACAAAAGGGACAATGAAGGACTAGGGCTTCAAAACAAGTACATGCATTTTGTAGGTATGGAAGGCACAATAACACGCCAGAGCTAGAACTCACCTGCTCAGGGGAGGTTCTGGCTCTCTTCATGTCTGGCATTCAGCAAAAACTATTGGAAACCAGTTTCAAACATGTCTAAGACAGAAGAGAGCTAGCTAAATTCCTCCAGAGATTCCAGTGGCTTCCAATATCCTTGCCCTGCTGAAGATTTGGCAGCTGAGTGTGTCCAGCTGGGAGAGCGTGGCTGGTGCTCCTGAGAAAGCAGCTCTGCAGGAGCCTCTGCCAGCTCAGACCTTCCTTCCCTCCTTCCTTCCTCAGCCTGCCTTTGCCCTGAGATGGATCTCGCTGGACAGACCCTGACACAGATCTGCAGCCAAGTGGTTATTATGTGAAGAAGACAGAGAAAAATGTTTTGTCAGACGAAATTTTATTTTTTCTGAAAAAAAGGCACAGATTTTCAAAAAGGTATTACAGAAAAGCAAGTAAGTGAATAGTGTATGCACTTAATCAAAGCCTAGGAATAGTTCAGAGCAGCAATTTAGGCACTGAACTCATAATTCTGAGCCACAAAGCAGCACAGCTATCTGTCTTCCCTCAGTGTCTCTCTTTTCTTGAGCTCACTCTAGCGTTAATTAATGATCAACATGGAATGAGGTAAATGATCATGTGGACCTTCCGGTAAAGGAAAAAGAAGATGGAATACTTGTAGGTTTTCCTAAAATCTCTGCATAAGGTAAAGGAAAAAAAAAAAAAGGAATATCCAAGGATTTCCTCCCCAAAAAAACAACCAAGCAAACAAAACCAAATAGAAATAAAAAAAAAACCTCAAAAAAAGTTCTTCCTTATATCAAGTCCATGTCCGCACTACTTCTGTTTATTCTAAATTAATTTCAATTAATTTAAAATATCTGTCAGAGTTGTTGCAGCTGTCTTAGAAAGAAGAAAACTTACAGTTTGGAACACAAGTGGGCATGACACTGAAAATTACTGAAAACAAATGTTATTAACTTTTCTGTAGAAAGAAACAGGCAAACCTTACAGAATATTTATCAGGAAAAAAAACAACAGCAGAATTTCAAAATAAGTCCCAAAAAACAGCATGATCTCTCTCAGCAGTCTTCTGAGGCTATGCTTTTTCAGTTCCTTAAGATTTTATGCTTTTTGATATAGGTGTTTATTTATTCCTTTGAAATCTTCACTCAGCCCAACTCTAGTTTAAAAATGCAGTTTGAAAAACTTTGGTATTTATTTCTTACTCTCCTAGATACAAATAGGCAAATTCTTTAACTGTTATTTTTCCACTGTTACACAAATGTTAATATATTATTGAAAACAGAGTTGAGAAATTCATACAAGCTTCCATCAGTATTTAGAACCTAGATTGCTGCACAGTTTCTTCCTTTTCTATTCCTGACTCTATTATGGCACATATCTATAAGAATACAGAGACTCGAGACTTCCTTAAAATTGAAACTTAAAATTCAGTATATTGACATGTCTTTTTATCAAATAGATCTTTTTGATTGGAGAAAAAGTTTCCTCTACAGCAATGAAACCTCACTACTGATTGCTGACTTTTCTATATGTCTGTTCAAAGTGAAGTAATTAATATCACAGCCACATTTAGGGATTCTATTTTCACAATTATATTCATTAATATTTTTTGCCACTGGCTGTTCTAGTATTGACTAAATCTGACAGGCTAACCTAACCTGACAGGCTTTTTTACTGCATTTTTTACTTCCCCTCATTGACTTTAGATGATAGAAACTTTCCCAGAAAGGGCAGAGGAAGCAAACAACTTCTGAAAATACTGGATGCAAATGCTGCATACACAGAGTTTGCTTATGAGGAAGTCCATAGAGTGTGTGCTTAGGGAATGAGATACAAACATAACAAAGAATTTAAAAAAAAAATAATAATGAGCTCTAATTATGTTATTAAGATGTAGAAGTGACAGAGTATGACACAGATTTGCTGAGATAATTTGCTGAAAGCAATAGAGAGGACCCAGAAAATAGTTTGCTCTTAAAAACTTGAATAATTGAACAGTTTCACAGCCGTAACAAAAGTGATTTATAAAGGTCCTAAGCTATTGTTATATAACAACTGAGAAGGTTAAAATCAAGTAGCATGATTCATGTAATTGCTAATATTACAGCTGAGCAATTTAAGAACACGTGAGAGAGAAAGGAAAAATAACCATACATTATGCATTGTTCTCCTCCTCGTACACATACACATTTCCTTTGCCTCAGCTCCTACACAGCTCCTATTTCTAAAAACCATACATGGAGAGCTTACAGTTATTCATAAAATGATCATTTTGTGATTCACTTAACCATTCAATATCTTGGCCACGCTGTGGCCATGATGGGTAATTTTAATGAAAGATGGGTTAGGGATTTTGCACTGAACCAGGTTTCACCCGAGCAAAGGTCAGTTCCTTGAGGCAGCAGTGCAGGGACATTAATCATCCTTCATCCTGAATAGTGGCCTTATTCTCATACAACAGCCTGCAGTCCTGCAGAGTCTAGAATTTAAAGGCTGGCAGAAAGTCAAAAGACAGAATTCAGCTGCCTTAATCCCAGTGCTTCATGTATTAATACATTTCCCAGAAAGCAGCAAGATGAAAAACAAAGGGAAAAAGTCCACACAATAAGGTTTCTTATCACCAAAAGTGAACTGAGAGGAACATGCCAGCTTTTCTCTATGAAAGGGAAAAATTAGAGCCATACAAATTCCTAATTAAAAAAAATGTGTTGCTATTGTCATGAGGATATAAGATTCACAACAGGAGAGATTTGCAAAAAGCAGTAAATTTTTATTAATTTTGTCTCTGATTATTTTTCCCCAAATTCTCTTCCTTATAGTAGAATACTCTGCATTGCTTTCCTAAGCTTTTCTCAGGACCATTTATATGCAATTTTCAAATGAAATCTGACATATGTGAATAATCAGAAAGATAAAGTGCCTCTGTCAGAGGAAGGTGCATATCTTTTGCTATGCCAAAAAGTGCATGATCATTGAAATAATGGGAAGTAGCAAAAATAGGTTTTGCACTCTCTTAAATGCAGTAATTACAATCAATAACCAGACTCTGCTCAAAGGGAATATAGAAGAAAAATCTCCTTTTCCACTCTGTACAATTTCTGTAGCATTATAGTGTACACCTTCAGCTTGCTTTCCATAGAGGAACTTCTTACTGTGATCAAAAGCCTGGATGATCATCAACAATTTCCTCCTACTGGAAAATCTGGGAGAGGGTTTTAACTGGTAACTAGTGCAGAAAGAACCTCTAATATATACTTACAGGTTCTGTTTCTCCCCAGGCCCAAATTCCCAAATTCCCTGGAAGGGTTTTACAGCACTAGAATGTCCCCTTCTTTGTAACAAGTCTTTATAAATGTTATTAAAAATAGTAAGTAGCTTTTATCTATGCAAATTATTAATTAGCAGTGAACTAATTTAATTTTAAATTATAGGGCCAAGATTCTTTCCTTTGGAAGAGAGAAAAATGTAGAAATGTTGTTGCCTGTGACAAAGTCATTGCAACTGTTTGTGAAGGATCCTATGAAAAAATAATCGGTAAGAGCACCAACAAAATCAAACTTATATGATTAAAACACTCATTGGAAACCTCAAACATAACCAATATTAAATTATAAAACATGAATCACATTGCTCACTTTGGCTTGCTTTCCTCCCACATGAATAAAAAATTTATACATTACCTTTTGGACTGAATAGAATATTTGACTTGAAAAACAAAAATACCTAGAAATATTTAGGCAAAACTACACAGAAAAGACTCAGCATTCATCTCTAAGTAAAGGCAAAGAATTAACTTAAATCTAACACAATCTTTTGCTTTTGGTAATAGCAAACTGCCTAATCTTAACCTTCAGGTTGTTTTCCATCTAATTTTCTCTGTCCTGTCCAGCTGAGGAGGGGAAGTGGCAGAGCAGCTGGGTGGGCACCTGGCATCCAGCCAATGTCAGCCCCCCACAGCAGGACAGACCCAGCTCAGCTGTGCTAGTGAAGCCTATAGTTAGGTATTAGAAACTGCACCCTTACAAGTGTTGGAAAGAAAAAGGACCTTGATATTGGTGAAAGGCAATATTGTGTAGTGGTCACAAAAGCTGACTTTGATCAGAATTGTGTAACACGTGTAAAAATGACCTAAGAATAATAGCATAGGCCAGATTGTCTTTAGACATATAGAAATACGAACAAAGTCTATGAGCTGAGCAATCATGCTCATTCAAAATGGATAACACTGGACATACAGTGTTATCACATACACATGTAAAAATGAGGTTGTAATTTAAAAAAGGAAATCTTCCCGCACTGTATGGATCTAGCCTGGCCATCTATTGCTTGTGATAGCTGTGGTATCCTGCCGATGGTGTGTGCTTGTAACTTTGACACAAGAAGGCAGATAGAGCAGCTGTACAAGAATGACAAGCCAAATTCCACTGATGCTGAGAAAGAGGAGTGTTGAACAGAAAGCACATTTATTCAGTGTGAGCATTTTATCACTGCATATTACAGTCATTACCCTTCCTAGTTTACGTCTGAAACCTAATGAATATTTTAGGCACTATACACAATTTTATATTGCGAAATACTAGCTCTGTAGAAGGATTATTTGCAAACTCCTCTAGGGATATCCAGTAAATATTCCTTGAGTCTTCAGACATTTTTATTGAGCATTCAAAGTCTATTGAGTAAAGATCATTAAATTCTATTAATCTTTATAATTTGTGATATTATTGCTCATTTGTCTTTTGAGAGAAATTACCTGAAACAAAAGGGTAGTGAATAACTAATTTTTTAAACAGAATTTTTCTATCTTGTTTTTTCAGCTATCATGTCATTTTTATTTAGACTGAAATTTGAAAACTCCTGCTTTTCTCTATGAATAGTTTCACCTGTGCTTCAAAATTCTATTTTTATGGTGAATACAGTGCTTTAAAATGCTTTAAAGCCAAGAGTTTACACTAATTCAGATTCTGGACCATGTCATTGGTAATTTGGTCCAGAACAAAAACTGTACAAAAAGATTATGTTACTCTATATCTAGGCTCCAAATCTCTTTTCACTTCTTCTCTAGGTCTTTTTTTTTCCCCTAAATATTTTTTATTTTAACATGTTAAATATTAATGAGCAAACAAAATTTCAGGATTTCAGTAACATTTTGTTTTATGTGGAGTTCTTGCTTGGGATGCACATTTGAATAATTAATAACTCCAGAAGGAGAGGCAAAACCAGTGATTTTAATCTCTAAACTGAAACCACTAATCTCTGAGTTAAACAAGGAAAAGAGATATTAGTAACCACACACCAATAAAGAGATTACTGATGGCCAAAAGACACAGTCAAAGGTAATTACATACAACTTTCCCACAGTTACTTCATTCAGCTCATAGAAACAGCTTCATACAAAATTGTTAATCGTTGTGTACAATAGGAGACAAAATAATGAAGACTTCTCAACATATTACAAGAAAAGCAAAATATCACTTGTCTACAGATTTATTCTTTGACTGTATTTTACTCAAAGCAGGAATACTGTGTCTCAGATTTCCCTGACCAAACCATTAGTCTGCAATATTTTCATTAATGGAAATTATAGCTATGCTTCACCCAAGTTCATTGCAATATTATCCATATGACTTAAGTACTTGTATTGCCCAGGGATGTACTATAATGTAATACGGGTAACAATAAAAGCAAAATTATATATAATTATCTCATTTGTCTTTTTATTTCCAAGAAGAATTAACTAAACTAGATAAAATCCCTTGAACCCTAAACCCACGTGAAACAGGTTGGAAGTCATCAACATAACACGAAAAAACTCCTGGCATGAGGAAGGCTCTAGGAAACAGAAACACTGGAAGCAAAATTAGTCTTTCCTTTTGTTAAATTTCCTGTCACAGCTAAGAGTCATTTAAAATACATAAATAAGAGGTCTGTTACAGCTAATTATATGGTTACACATAAGCAGGAAAACAGGTAAGGAACCTCAGAAAAGTACCTTTTGAATAAAAAGACTCTTTATATTAGTTCAGGCTTTAATGCAGTAATAATAATTTACAGGAAATTAATCTTGCAAAACTTTACTACTCCAAATTGACTACTTCTGGAGATCTTTATTTTAAGATCCTATTACAGGTCAAGTTTCACAATGTGTTAAAAAAGGAAAAAAAAGCTAGTTCCCTTAGAACTGGACTAATCTTGAAAAGTTTAATATTAATTATTTTTACTTATTCTGCTACTCTTGATTATTTCTCATCCTATGAAACAAACTATCTATTTTTCAATCTTGCCAGATAATTTCTTGCCAGTAATTTTCACTGTAGACTGCTTGCAGAAAATATTCAGCAATCATATTTTGAAAATTATTTTGTTTCAGTTGAAGTAACAGATAATCGTTCCACAGTGCAGAAAAGAGTTCTTTTCATACCATGACTGGAATAACACAATGCAAATTTCATCTGTGAAAATTACTATAAGTATTTGAAACTAGTATTTTGTGAAAGGTGTTATCAAGTTAACATATACATTATAATTTCAATTTTTTCCCCATTAATAAAATAAAATAGTGAGATAGATGAACTTCAAAAGATATATTTTAACCATCAGAATAAGCACTTTATTAAATTCCTCTCTGGAAATATATAAAGGACTAGGTGGTGCTCCACACTGGTAGCTGAACTGTAACTAAAGAATGCAAGCTGGGAAATTTGGAAAAAATATTTAAAACAGTATTTTGTGCAACTTACTGTATATAAATAAAGAAAACTTGACAAAATCTCAAGCAAATTAGGCCAAGTGGAATTCTCTTTGTATCTAAATACAAATGTTAACTTTAAAATCTTTTATCTGTATTATTAGCATCAACAGTAAACCACAAGTAATTTCAATGTTCTGCAAGCATGAATCCTTTTTTCATAATTCTTAAGTTATTGGGTCCAATGTTACCATTTTCACTGCAGCTGAGAACAGAGCTAAATCCAGGTGCTATTAAAATACTGAAGAACAATCTTTCAATAGCCTGGAGAAATATTACTGATAGATGAACTGTAGACTAATCACTTAATACGCAAGTGACGCAAGATATTCAAACTTTTACTCATATTTGAGAAGAAATGCCAAAAAAGAAACATCAACAAATAATACTAAATCCAAAGGAAACTCCTTACAGTACTTAAACATTTGCTTTTTCCTTTGGAGAGTCTTTGAACAGAAGACAAAGCATAGAAGTATGTTATGTTTAAATTTAAAATGAAATGGAAAGATGCATGATTCTGATGCAGTCACAGAAAACAGAGATATGAAATGCAAAATGGCTCTCCAGCTTTAAATTCTATGACTCACAATACTCTACTTGCAGCAAGTTTTACTTGTTTTTTGTTGAGGTGTGACAAGTGAGCAGAGCAAGAGACATTCAAACAAAATGAAGCTACAGTTCTTTGAAACAGCACAATCTCTTTGCCCTAGGTCTGGACAACCAGCTAAGCTGAGAAGGACAAGAAACCTGTGTCAAAATAAGGAGTGGGTGGAATGTCTGGGAGGATCCACTGTACAAACTGGCACTTGTTTCTCCTCCTCCTCCTCCCTGAGTCCAAAGGTGCTGCTAGCTCATCAAACCCTGCCTTGCCCTTAGTCATCCAGCAGAACTTGCAGTCCCTGGCATCCCTGTGATAAATGGGAAGCAGGTGGTGTCTCAAGGATGGCTATTAATCTCTTCACAAGATGAAAGCAAATGGAGGAGCTGAGCAATGCGTTGTAATTACTGATTCATGCACACCCTTCCAGAGGATAAAAGAAGTATCATCTCTCCCTACTTTGATGACAGATTAGTTAGTTTGAATTGATACAATATCACTCAGAAATTAATAAACCTGTTGTAGAAAAGTTTAATCAAACTTGCTTGTTGAAACTTCTTTAGAAACACTTGAAAATATGAATCCAACTACTGTCTGCTAGCTTGGAGATTGATAGACTGGACAGTGAAACACCAGTTTGGGAATCCTGTCTGTATTAATCATAGTGTAATTTATCTATTTATTTATTTATAGTCTTTTTTTTCTTCTTGATTTTCATTTCAGGAAGTTATAACATTCTAAAGACAGTAAGAACCACTGTAAGCTGCCTATGTCTATGTTACAGTTTTGTACTTTTAAGCATATATTATATAATAATTATTATAATAAAAATTGTAACATCCTACCTGTAGTTGCCACAGCTCACCATTTATGGGTGGTGGAAGAATTAGAGGAATAATGAGATTCAGTGATCTACAAGCTAACAGAAAAAAAATTTAGTTTTTCCTAACTGCATAAATTTATAGATGATTTTCTAGAACATACAAAATAGTCCAATCTCTTTCTAAGATGTTCAAATGGACCCAAAGAAGACAGATTGACAAATCAAATTGGGGAAAAGATATCTCATGGAAGGTTTTGTCACTTTCATGATTTTTTTTTTTTTTTGTCATGATGGGTATAATCTCAAATATAAACTTCCAGAATTGGAAGAAAATAAAAACATCAACAGCTGCAATCACTTTTAACAACTGGATAATAAACCAGTGATTCAAGCTCTAGGAAGTTGAACTTCAGCTTCCTGTATCTCATATAAGAAAACTGCAGTGAAAAATCATTCAACTGGAAGATGTTATGCTAGCATGTATTAAGTTATAGTAATGTCCAAGGTCTAGATAGTCCCCCGTTTGCAGTGATCTGTTTTTCCTCTGCTCTACCCATGACATGTAAGCAGAAGGGAGGAAGGGTGTAGCTATTTAAGTTCAGTTGCTCTGGCATAGCAAAAATGGTTACAGGTTCCAAATAATGTAGGAATGCTCAGTTTTAAAATCCATATAGATACTGAAATGAAAGGTTTTGTTCCTATATTCCTAGTGAAATAAGAAGCAACAGGTTACCTTAGTAGCTAGGATTTAGAGTAGAGGAATACTTTGACAAAGGTGTTTTTCACAGCTTATCTTCCCCAAGTTATAAAGGGCTTAGTGAACAAACTGGTTCCAGATTTAATACCTGGTGTGTCTCATATGCAGACAGTACTGCAGAGCTGACCTGTATATCTGTCCGGCAGATATTTCATGGGCAAAAATCTTTATCCTTACTATATAAATATAGACGAGCAGTAGTAATAATATCAATAAGGGAAGCCTAGCACTATGTTCTTTAAAAACTGATTTAATGAAAGCACAACTACTACAAGACCCTTTAACATATTTTATATTTTACATCTCTTGTCCATTGTATATTGGAAGAGATTTTCTACGTTCTTAACATACCCTTCCTTCATTCTGTGCTCCTAAATTTATCTCCCCAAGAAATCTTTCTAAAAGCTTGCTAAGTGAGCATTATGTGGGACTCTATTACATGCTATGAGCTAAGTTATTTTTCTTTAGAAACATGTTAATTTCCTCTTTACTCTTTTGTGACGCTTTCTTTCATTTTGTTATACTCAAAGCAAACTACAGACATTAAATATTTTAAGCATTCCTAAAAATCAAGGCAAGCACCCACATTCAAGATCAATAATGTTGCAAGGTGACAGTAAATGTAAAACACTCAAAGCCTTTTAAATATTTTAAATCTGTTTCTGCAGATTTGCAAATGTTTGATGCAAATTCTGGAAGTAGTGAAAGGCCATCAGAAAGAGAACTGGGGCTGTCGTAATTAAGTAACAAGACTCTTTGCAGACTTTGTGAAAGCGCTGAAATAGTTCTGAGTGTCTCAGATATGAATTTCTTTGTGTTCTCCTTCCTTTGGAATTTCAGGCTCTTGATAAAACAAAAAGGAACTGAACATCTTGTGCTGAGAGAAAACAAAGGAATGAGGAAAGCAGTGATAGCACTGAAGGAAATCTTGGAAAACTGCAATATAGAATGAAGAGTTCTGTTCTTATTAAAGGCTGACTAAAGATATCTTACAATGGATGAAATGACCCCTATGCTAAAGGAAAACATGCTGAGATTAGATAAGAGAAGGGAAAGAACCTTTTCTAAGCAGGAGAAATTCAGCAAGGATATTTCCAGGAGGAGACATCAGCACTGGGGATGCTTAAAAAGGTAAAATGTTGAAGGGAAAACTGTGATATCCTAGTGTTTGCAATTGCTTTACAGAGAGTAAAGCAATTGCAAAGAAATCTTCAAGAAGTGAGGCAAGACAAGTTCTTTCCCAGGGATCAGCATGAAAGAACAGACCAGACCACTACCAGCTCTGTAAAAACGGAGAGGCATTCCTGGTTGACCCATATCATCTTAGATCCAGTATCCTTCATTGCTTTCATAACACTCTGCATTCTGATAGAATGACAAGAGTGAAGCAGCAGGTATAATGTCATTGATTTTATTCCCACTTTATTTCTTCTCCCCCTTTATATTTTATTCCATTTTGCCTTTATTTGCTTTGCTTACTGTACCTACAGGTTTCAAGTTAATTTTTTTCAATCTGGAGAAATTATTCTCCTAAAATTGTAGCTCTAGATATGCCCCTAGACATGTTTTTGTGCTATTTCTTTTCAGTCAAGCACTTTATTTTTGAGACTTTCACAGTTGATATTGGTTTGGTACAGTAGGTACTGAAAAATTTTGTAACCATAGGAACTGAGCTAAAGACAAAACATCTGTCTTGACAAAAAAAATGGAGTTTTTTCATTCTGGAAATACAGAAATAAAAATTTTCATATCTACTCATCTCTGATTTTTTTTTTTTTTTTTTAATACTGAACTGAAAGCAGGGGGAGGGGAGGGCAGAAGAAATGGAGAAAAATACAAATACTCTTTAAGTTAGTTTCCACATATTTCCAAAAAAAAAAAAAAAGTACCAGAATGTCACTAAAGGACAAGGAATGATTCACACAAACACGTCTCAATGGTATGACAGTGTCGTGGTTTTAAAGCAGTTAACTAAAAAATTACTTATTTCTTGCTGTGAGATATGGATTAGAACAAGAGCAAAACAGGCTTAAAACTTAAAAGGAATAAAGAAAGTTTATTAACAAAACTACAAGAATAATAAAAAAAAAAAAACAGAATAAACTTCCAGAATACTCTTTTATCCCCCACTACTTGACCATTCTTTTGTACACGTGATAACACAGAGCCAAAAAACTTTAGAACTTTGGTGGTTAAAACAGTCCCAATTCCTGCTACAGTCTTTTCGTCAGTCTTTGTAGAGAAACAGAAGTCTCTTTCTGTTAATCTATGAAGTTTCTCACAAGAAAACTATTTCTGTTATAGTTTTCTATTTCCCTGATGTCAGCTACCCAGAAATCCTGTCATCAGAGCTCACTCCTCCCATTCCACATCACTCTGAGGTGTGTATGGGTCAATGAGTCTAGGGATGTCATTTAAAGGATGAGTTATTCAAAGGCAAAAGTTCTCTTCATCTGTTTCTGTGAGCTCCACTAGAAAACAGTTTTCTCATTGCCCCCCAAGGCTTCAAATTTTCGCTTCACTCTGTTCCAGCACTTCACTGTTTCACAGTTACTCTACTTTTTGCTCAAAATTCACACCTTGAACACTCCATTCCTCCCAATATATTCTATCATGAATTAAAGGAGTTTTTTCAGCACCTTATTGTCCATCTCCATAGCTTTAACAGAAAAATATTTCAGCTTATAAAGCATCTCCTTATTCTCTACCTTTTTTGAAGCTTCTTCTCTTTACTGTCTCTGATAGTTTATAAAGTCTCTTTACATGTTGATTACTCTTTTTTTCTCTCTCTGGATAAAAAGATTAATCTGCAAGTCTCATCTGGGTAATGAAAAGGTTAAAATCTTGCCCAGGCTTTGTAGATGGTTCTGTGATCTCTGCCGGAGCAGGAGCTGGAGTTGTCTGTGATGGAAGATTCTTCATGGCTGCTCTGGAGAGTGTGGTCGCTGTCTCAGCCCGCCGCAGGTCAAGAGCTTTTTTTTCCTTTCTTTACTCTGCAGTCTCTGGTGAATTCAGTCACAGCAAAAACTGCAGCCGAGCCAGGGACCGGCCTGGCCCGGCCAGAGCCCGGGGCAAGCCCCGCAGGCCCCATCTCCCGGCCGGGAGCCGCTGGGCCCAGCCCAGCCCCTGCCCCATGGGGCCGCATGGCCTGGGCAGGGAACGGGAGGCCAGCTGGAGCTCTGTTACCTTTCACAGCCAGGAAACAAAGAGAGCAAGAGTGCTCTGGCTGTACATCTTAAGGAGGTGTTTACAAGTTGACTTCACTTTTTAATGGTTAAAACTGCTGTCAGTTCTTAGAAATGACTGATAATTGGTCAGGAGAAAAGGCTCCCATCAGCCACCAGCAGCTTCACTTCCTTAGCTCTCAAAACTATCTTAAAGGTAAAGCCACCCCATGACAGACAGGAAAAGAAGTAACTTTATTTTCTGACTCCAGTACTTATAGATTATCGACAATGACCAGGGTTTGGATAATTATGTTACCACCTTCCCAATCACACTGGTCATGCAAAACGTCCATCAAAAGACGTTTCTTAGAAGGAAAGAAACGTTATGAACATAAGTTGTGTACTTATGTTCACAGTTACTTTCCTTGGAAAGTAACTAAAGCTATGAAAACAAGATCAGAAGGATTAGTTTTCAGGGCGACATCAGAAGTCAATCATGGTTTATCATTATTCATAAATTCAATATTAAAAGACAAACTTAGGACTTATTTATGATCTGATTCTTTATTGTTTTTTTCATTTTTGCAAATTCATCCTCCCAAAATTGATTTTAAATTATTTTTTTCTCGAGATTATATGATAAAGATTTCCTTTGGAATACTTTGATTTTTTTTTGTTTGTTTTTTGTTTTAATTCATATATGAAGAAATGGAAATGGTAAGATTTCTCTCAATACTCAATACTCTACTGTCTGTGTGCAGGTACAGCAAAGGCAAAGGAACATCTTTCTCTCAAAATCCTATTTTCATTACTAAGCTGACCTTTAAATGTACCATTTTGTTAAGCAAATATCCTTATAAAAAATTAGCCACTGCTTTCTTGTTTTGTGCAAGCAAATCCTGATTATTTGCCTCTCCATAAAGCTGAGATTCAGTTTAATAATTGATGCTTCTCTGCTTATCAGCTGTAGAAACCAAAATGTTGTGTTCTGCTATAAATCATACTCACTGCTGCATTTCATTTTATTGCGTGGCAGTAGAACACCAACATAATTGCTGCAATCTGTTTTTTGCAGATATGTTGCAAGACACAGGTGGCAACTACTTTTTGTGTTGTAAGAGAAAAAGACCTCCCTCACGCCCTAACACACCTTAAGTAATGTTCTAGAAATGCTGGTGTTGATGCTGGGATAGAATTAATTTATTCTTACTACCATTAGCCTTTGATTTTGTTATAGTAACTTATATAGCCTTTTTCTTATAAAGTCTCAGATGGGACCTTGCTCAACGTATTTCAGTGCTAGAACGAAGGAACAATACAACAAACCCGTAGGAGAAATTACTTTGTAAAAAGTACATAATTCCATATTTTTTTCATTTGCTGGCATTCTACATAGCCAGTTTTTTCTGCTTAGAAAATAAATTATAAGGAACATTATTTTTATGTACAGTAATAGTGTTGTAGAATAATACATGCCCATGCAGGAAATCAATGGAAGACTTTTATTTCTAATTTTATTAATAGTGAAACGAAATCCAAATAATTAATTCTGTCTATGCCACTCAATTCTATCTGTTTGAATTGCACAGTGACCAGAAACATCTGCCATAGATCTGAGATTAGTCATAGGTAGGAGTTATTTCAGACTGAACTGGGAGACAATATACTGAAGGCTGATCAACTATTTCTCACTTGGGTTCAAAATGTTTAACTCATATGAAAGTGTACTTATTATACAAAAGTAGAAATGTTGGAAACTGTTTTGAAGAATACTGAAGGCAAAAATATCTAGGTCTGGTAAAAGACCAAAGACATCACTGTATGAGTAATTCACAACATAACTATAATATGTGGTACTTTAATTGATTATTTTTTTTAATACTGCCTGTTTTATAAAAATTGATGGAATGCAGTCATCAGCAGTCTTCATTATTTTTCTGACTCATATGAATGTATTACAGTAGGAATTTGATTCAACCTAGTACTCCATCAGAATTTTCCTGTAATTTAATAATTTTTCTAAAAAAAATGAGGCAAAGGCTTTGAATTTTTAAATGGTTCACTCCACATAGGAACATTAGTAGCTGGTAAAAGCTGCTTATGGTAAAATTGAGGTGAAAATAGAATATAGAATGAATATCAAGAACACATTTTCTGAGCTCTATTAAATAACAGAATAATCTCGCTAGGGAAGTGCAATGAGTTGCTTCACTTGGCAAATTTTAAGTGGCTTGGAAAAACCACTGTAATATTTTCTTTCATTAAAAGAAAGCACTAAGTATTTTACACTGTTATTTTCATCTCCAGTTTCTGTTTTTGTACTGTTCTACTTTATTAATTTCATTTACTGCGGTTGATCTATTTAAAGAAGTGTGTGGGTTCCATTCGCAAAGTACTTCTGCAACAGAAACCTGCATAGCAGGACTCAAATACATTTTAAAAAAGACATAAAAAATAGCTTTCATCCTCTTTCCCTTCTTTAAATAAGAATTTCCATGGAGTGAAATTGAAACAGAATTAATCAAACCAGAAGAACCTCCTTCGCACACAAAAGCTGAGAGCTTGTTGGCTTTGTGACACAGCGAGAACACAAAAAGTGTTCTCTGCTCCTGCTGAGGCTCCTGATGCTGCCTCTTCTGATGCCAAACCGGCTGCTATCACCTCGGCTGTTGGTGCTGTTCCACACTTGTGTGGGGAGGGCCAAGGGTACACATTGTCCTGTGCCAGGAGAGGAACAAAGCAGTTTGGGAAAGCAAACCCTGTAAGTGTTACTTACTACTAGTGTGGAAGACCAATAAACCCTGCCAATTACTCATTGGCACAAAAGGCTGAGAAGAGGAATAATGACAAAAAAAAACCAAAACAAAACAAAAAAAAACCATAAGGGCATAAGTTTGGAACAAGTTTCAAACTTGATGAGAGCCATGGGAAAATGTCAAATGTATCACACCAGAGATTTTGAGCAGGATTACAGATAGAACTTTGGTATCAAGAGTAAATAAGTATTTAGTTGCTATTGCCATTTAAATGACTTATAAAGGTTAAAGGAAAAAAGAATATGAACCCCAGTCCATTCAGTAGTGAAATTTTTAAAATCCTCTATATATTTAGAGACAATACAAGGTCTCATGTTTTGCTCAAGCATTCAATAGTTTATTCACTAGCTCAACACTTGTTAAATGACATCACTGAAATTTGCAGTTTCAAACAAAACTTTCTTGGTTATGGAGGAATTTACTGTAGATGTCCAGAAAATGGGCCAGTTATTTACATGCAAAGCCAAGTTATCATCTGGGCCTGACAAAAGTAGGGTTCAATTAGTTCAGCTAGTGAGCTCTGGTATTCTAATGGGGTGTAGGCACCAAACTGTGTCAACACGACCTTCATTTCATGCAGGTCACAAAACATCAGTCTGGTAATAAAGCAGCTATATAATTGAGTTAAACTTATTACCTTCTTATGTAGTATTTGTTATATTTCACTGTTTAATCTCTGAAGTGTCTTGTTCCTTATGTTTCTTTTAATTGGCACTTCACTGCAAACAAGTACAATGCATTTTTAATATTTATTAATATTTATATGAAATTGAATCATAACCAGATATATTTTCCCAAAACACTTTGTGTGCAGATTTATATTAGATAAATATATTAGATATATATAGTATATCCAATATATTTTATATTATATATATTATATTATATATATATGTTAATTAGATATAACTCTAACCATTAGTGTAAACCAGCCATTTCAAGTTGATATGCAGCTTTTATTATAGGAGAAAGTCAGGAATTAGTCAAGAGTTTGGAATCACAAATGACCTTTTCTATACTACTAATTGCTGACAATTCTAGTAGAAATTCTAAAACAAAAAAAAACGTTAGTCAGCAGTTAGCCAGAGGAATAAGTTTTAAATGTCTATGCTGTAAAGAAGAGCAGAGTGAAATTTTCTAAAAAATCCTTTAAGTCTCATCCAAAAATCTGCAATTTGGTGTATATTTTGGCCTTTGGCCAAACATTCACGGACAAGCGAAAGGAAAGAATGTCATTTTCTCAGTCAGTGGTATTCAGGTGCTGTAACAGGAAGGTGGCAGCTCGAGGTCTCCTACCCAGGTACAGACATGGCTCCATCTCTTTCAGTCTATGGGATGTGGCAGGTTTTCAACAGATTGTGATCAGTCGTAGTGATGGTAAAAGTTGCACCTTCTGTAGCAAATACAGTATTTGTATTTGGAAGTATTTGCAGAAAATACTTAAGCTCTGACCAAAGCTTGTTTACAGAAATTCACCCTGTTAACTGTAACCTTGTGGGAAATGTACTGACTTGTGACAGAGGAAACAAAGACATCACTTTTGCAAGTTTCATGGAGACAATATGTTTATTATTTCCCCTGGTTTACAGAAGTAACACAGTCTGTTTTACAGAAGACAATATCTTCCCTATAGCAAATTGATGTTCCAGTAATACAAATACCAGACTTGTTTAGGTACTGAAATTAATTTGACACTACAATTTCTAGAGGATTTCCTAAGTGTGTTGTCAGAAACTGTTGTTGACATTTCATGTTTACTTCTGTTTACAATTTACTTTAGATTTTTGATCCCTTTAGGTATCTGCCAGATGTATAGTCTGTCATGGAAACACTTAATGATGGTGAAAACTGCTGTCTTGTCTTAGTTCAGATAATTCTGAATATGCTCTGACATCACCGGAACAGGTTTGGGCTGGCAATGAAGAAGCAGAGAATAAAATACAGTAATAGTTGCAAATTTTTATGAAAAAAACCCTATCTCTATAATGTGCTTTTATGGCAATATCAGTTAATAAAATTTTACTGATGAAAATCTATTCATAAATAACATTACTATCAAATCCAGATAGCAATACATATTATTCAAAATAAATGACAGCTCTGCTCTACATTAACCTTACCAAAAACGACAGTCCTTAGTTAGATTCAGGTCAGACAGGTTCTTCTCTTTACTGCCACCGAGGTAATTGAAAATAAAGATTAGCCAATTTAACTAATACAATGGTGAAAAAATTATGGAAGTTAATGATTCAGTGCTAATTGTCTTAAAAAATGCTACCACTTGGCGAAGTATTTTAATCAGGTATTTTCTTCTTAAATGTTCCCTGCACAAGGCAATCTTCTTATATTCATTGAAAAAAAGTAGAGAATAAGGTAAGGAAGGTGTACTGTGTTGCTTACAAGTCACTTGTTTTTCTGAAGCTTCATAGGAATGTGTAAAATAGCAATCTGTGATCTTGTAAAATCTGTTTTCTCAATAGAACAGTGTTCTGTTTTGTGAAGTGAGAAGAAATAATTTTTACAGAGAGCAGCAAAACTATTTGTGCCAGTAACTTCCAAGAAGTGTGGAAAATACCCCATGCCAAAAAACAGAGCAAAGAACACTTCCCAAAAATTAATTATCTTTTCACCATTTAATCACTTCATGAAGAAAAAAAAAATCAAAGAAAGTACAGGAATATTTTTCAAATTAAGATTTGACTCATTATTTTTAACATTACTGAATATTTATTCAAGTAGGAACTTGTCAAATTTCTTCATGACAATATTAAACAGTTCCAGAGTCACAATTTCATGTGTAGCTTAAAGTCTCAACAGTTCTTTGAGATTAAAAATTTTGAAATAATATTTTAAGTCAATTTAAAATTTGTTTATGGCCAGTGACAAAAAATTAAGAATTTTTCAAAATAAAATATTAATTCATTGAAATATAACCATATATTGAAAATAATTGTGGTTCATATCCATGAAAGAATTCTAAGGTTTTTATGTCCGTATTTGTAGTCCATAGTAGTACCAACCAAAACCTAAGTGAAAGTCATCTTCCTTAGAGCATTTACTACAGTCCAAAAATATTGCTGTAAAGCCAGAGTAAAGGATGAATGTGGTCTTAGAGCTAAACATGCAAAGAAAACTTATTTTCACAGGGGTATATCAAAAGTGTACCAAACTTCACCTCTCATTTACAGTTTTATTCTGATGAAATTTGTCACATTTTTGAGCGTTTGATCCAAATGACAGAAACTCTGCCTTTCTGATCCGGCACTACTGCTATTGTATGTTCATAATTCAAATATTTTTTACATGTTTAGTATGTATTTTTCTTTTCTTTGTGGTTTTTGGCAAGTTTACTGAAGAGATTGAGTGGAGCCCTGACAATATCACTACCCTACTAAAAATCCAGAATATTTTTCTTTGTTTGATGTTGATGATGACGATTATGATGCCAGACTCGGAGAAATATAATATCCTGTGTTTTTATCTCCTTCTTTGGTCTTTCACAAAATCAGGCAGAAGCTATCATATTTCTTTAACTCATCACAAAATATAACAAAGAAGACCAGGGGCAGCTAAAGACACAGTTCAAGACAGCAAACAGGTTACATTGTGAAGCACCAGCTGCTGAGCTGGACATAACCTAGACTATTCAGATATTAGGTGCTTCCCTCTTGTGCATAAATGCAGTGAATAAGCAGTATGGTCTTGGCATCTCAGAGTGTTGCTTGAACACAAGAACAATGTTGGTAGAATTGCAGGATGGAATTCAAACTCAAACAGAAATAATGTCTATGAATGTCAAATTACAGTCTCCACTTCATCCACTGCAACCTTTTTCTCTCCTCTTTGGCTTTTTCTTTTTCCTGATAACTTGCCATGCTGTAAATTGAGTCAATTAATTGCTTTGATTTGTTTTTTGCAGAAATTAATATACAGATCTGTAATTTTGTTTGAATTCCAATACAAATAAAATCCTTTAGATGAAACAAACACTGATAGTTTTCAAAAATTGTGAAAAATCTTAAAGCAATTTTATAGGGAAAGCAAATATAATTAATCTTAATCTCTGAATCTTAGTTCAGAGTTCTCTTTTGTCTTCATTGTGAAGGATGTTTATTTTTAATGTAACAAAAATGTTAAAAACATACAATAACATATAACTTAATAACATATATTGGGTAATACTGTGGACAGTGCTAGAAACCTATGAATTCCTTGAAATGTGTCTTTGATTTATTCATAACCTTCATTATCTCCAGCCTAAAATCACACTGGCTGGCATCTATTTAAACCCAAGTGTCTCATTTTGTTTTCTGTAATCCAGCAAATCATTATATATTCAGCAATGTGAACAGTGCCCACCAACTTCTTGAAGAGCAGATTCAGGTTCTCTTTCATATTTCAAATTCTTATGTATATTTTAATATTTTAACACTATATATGCTGGTTATTCTAGATATGAAAAGGCAATATCTGCACAGAGCTTTAGCACTTGCTTTTGTTGTGATGTCACTTTTCTCATAAAAGCATGATTGAAATCTCATCACTCAGGCAGAGTATCTTTCTCCACAGAATATCAGAGTCAGGAACTGAAACAACGTTGGTCAAATTCAGTATGATAGTTCTTGCAATAGAATTGTACAGACAAATTAGTTTTGCAAATATAATTTCCTGCAAGTGTGCATATATTGTGTATGTCTGTCTACATCCAGTTGTGTTTCCATGCTGAGCTTATGGATTGTTTGTCAGAATCCACTAAAATGCCTTTAACCTCCTCTCCTAGAAGAGCTGCACCTCTTCTAACCTGCTCGTATCACTCCTGTTTTCTCACTACTAACAAAACAACTGGAAACATCTACTTCCTCATACAGTAGACTATCATCATCAGAAGTTTTGGTTCTGAATAGTTAAGTAAAAGACCTATTTAGAATCAGAATAATATATTTTTATTCATCACAGACCAAGTTTTTGCTTCCTCTGTTCTTGTGACTCCATTAACTCTAATATTTCATGCTATGTGATGAGTGGGAGACAATAAGATGGGCACCAGTGTTATGACCTACAATTTTCTATTGTGAATTTTCTGGAAATTTTCTACTATTGGCATGGAGATCAACACTGGCATATTGATTAAAATATTTTGTAAGGAGAATGATGAGCGTGTACACAGACTTGTATCCTATGTTCAGGATCATATATGTTCAATCTCTCCAGAGGGAGCATTTATTTGATAGCTGGGATTTTTTTTTTTCTTAATATTTGTTTTTATTTTTTGAAGAACTGCAGGTATACCATCAGCAGAATATGAATATGGAGGGACTAAAGTTTAATAGATTTGCTTTTGCAACTATATAGATTGAATAGATTTAATAGATGTGTTTATTAAAAATCTGTTATCAGGAGCTATCAGATACAAAACTTTTCCATGAACCTTCTATACCCATTTTCCTTAACCCCATAATACGTAATAATACTTGAACATAGTAATATTGGTTCACAACCTATATAGCAAGTTGTTGTCTTGCTGTTATGGGTGCTCCATACTGACTGCCTGATGGCTATTAAATTTGATTTAAAGATGCTGATTTTGACTCTGGCATGAGAACACACTTAAAGTGAGCACAATAGTACGCAACCATACTCACATTAGTAAGACCATATGCTCACTAATGAAAGACACTCTTGTTTAAATGGGAAAACTATAGGAAAGCTGTTTTTCATGAGACAAGGTGTCAAGCTTTTTTCCCTTTACCTACAGCTGACAATTTCAATCTCTAGCTTTTTCCCAGACCTAAGAACC